>NC_068938.1:109919814-109932314 GCF_016801865.2 Culex pipiens pallens
TTCAAAGAGATTCAAAGAGAATCAAAGAGAATCAAAGAGATTCAGAGATATTCAAATATATTCAAAGAGATTCAAAGAGATTCAAAGATATTCAAAGAGATTCAAAGAGATTCAAAGAGATTCAAAGAGATTCAAAGAGATTCAAATAGATTCAAAGAGATTCAAAGAGATTCAAAAAGATTCAAAGAGATTCAAAGAGATTCAAAGAGATTCAAAGAGATTCAAAGAGATTCAAAGAGATTCAAAGAGATTCAAAGAGATTCAAAGAGATTCAAAGAGATTCAAAGCGATTCAATGAGACTCACAGAGATTCAAAGAGATTTAAACAGTTTTCAGGTTGAAGAGATGTATTAAATCCAATAAAAAAGATAAAAGATAACTTGGTACATTTTCTAAAGATTCCAAAACCTGTTTTCAGCCCCAAACGACAACCAAATAAGACCAACAATTCCAAAAAGCTGCCCAAGTCGTGAACCAAAGCGAGGCAGAACCCACAAGTAACGACATCCAAAGTTGAGGCTTAATGTCTCTCCGGAACGGCCTCTTTTTGCTGTCCCGCACGTCGCTTTTACAAACAATCCTCCAATCCTGTCCTATCTCGTCCCGTCGATTCCCGTCTCAACAGTCACGATCCGCCAATCTCCGCGGCGCGGTCATTTCGCCTCAATTGTGTCACGGTTTTACGTTTTGTGGCGATTCTTGTTGATGGATCTCAGATCGACGTAATGACACGACCATGGACGGTTTATGTTTGTGGTCGCGGAGATTGCGTTTCAAATTAGGATATATTGGAGCAATCAGATAAGGGCACTTTTAAAGGAAGATTCGCCGAGATGGCTGTTGAGTGACCGCGAAATTACCGCGACCAGATTGAGGCAATTTTTCATTTTATTGTCTGCGATTGTGGAATCAATAAAAGTTGGAAGGTGAATTAAAGAACTTTCAAGATATAAAATGATTTATGAAGATCTTTAATCTTGTTAACCTTTTCAATCGTGTGTGCCTTGAATCGTATATGAATCTTATGAATCTCATGAATCATATGAATCTTATGAATCTTATGAATCTTATGAATCTTGTGGATTTTGTGAATCTTATGAATCTTGTTGGTCTTGTGAATCTTATGAATCGTATGGATGTTATGAATTTTATGAATCTTATGAATCCTAATAAATTAGAAGTTTAACGAATAAGCTAATTTAAACAACTGACAGTTGTCAAAAGCAGCTACGTGCTCACAAATTGTCAAACTGTGTGATTGAAGTTTATAATTCGTCAAACAATATTTCGAAGAACAAGAGAAACCAAACTGACGTTTAACAAGGGGTGTGTCACTGCTCCATCCAAGGGGCTCGCCACTTCGATAACAAAACAAACACAAACACAATTCTCAAAAAAATCTCAGTAACGAAAACGAAGAGTTCGACCGAATCCATTTTTCCAACTGACATCATTTCAACAAATAAATACTTATATTCAATTCCCGGACACAACAGCCGCGTCCGAATCACCGAATTTATCTGTCATCACTTGTCAGGACTCGTTGTCGTCGTAGTCGTCATGTCTGCGCACACACACAAACAAACACACACACTGAGACAGCTTATCAATTGAATTGCTGCTCCATTATGTCGATCATTGAGCGGGTAAAAACCAGCCAATTGTGTGTTTGGGTAAAGAAAGGCTGGCACGATAAACGAAGTTTAAGAAGAATACGCTGGAATGACAACAGCAAAAACATCAACTCAAGTTAGGTTAGCTACTCGCCGCTTCATAAAAAGGAAGGGAAAAAGCCCAAAAAAAAAAGAAAGAGGTAGACCCGACGAGTTCCAGTTCTGTCCAAATGTGATGACAGCACAATGCACGACGAAGAGGTGAGCCGGCCCAATGCGCCAAACCAACAAAGGTAGCCAACTTTTTCGTCGTCGCAGACGATGACGTCCGGGAGATTGAGGTTAGGAAGAAGAGGGCCAAGACCATCACTAAAATTCAATCAAGCCCATAAAAGCATGTGTGTGTGTGCCTTCGGCATCTTCTCCCCTTTGATATCGCATCCCGGAGTGACATAAAAGGGGGGAGACCCTTTTATGAGCGAGCAGCAAGAAAAAAAAGTTGGAATTGTTTGTCAGTTTTTTCGACGACGATCCGTCAGATCGTAGCAGGCTGACATGATAGGTGCGCGTCTCGGATGGTTTTTTTTTTTTTGTCGCAGAACCATTTTTCCGCGGGGCCTCCTTGGATGATCAAACACAATCGGGCCGAAGGAACGTAAAACCGCAGCAGCGAGTCTTTGAATTGCTTAATTTAGTTTTTATCTGTGGTTTTTGGAGGAGGTCCAAGTGATGGACAATGGGTCTTCTCTTGATGGCTACCTTTCGGGTCGAATCATA
The DNA here is from genome assembly GCF_016801865.2 of Culex pipiens pallens. Lineage (NCBI taxonomy): Eukaryota > Metazoa > Arthropoda > Insecta > Diptera > Culicidae > Culex > Culex pipiens. Next base: position 109,922,205 of record NC_068938.1, read on the forward strand.
ATTGAATTTTTTGTTTGTGGTTTCATCGCATTGATAAGGTAGCGGGTTCAATTACGGAGCGGTCGTTTCGTTTTGTAGGTCGTGCAAGGATTTTGGACAAAACCGGGATATCTGATATGGAGTCATATTAAGGCTGGAGTCGTCGCGAAGACGTTCTAAATTTTTTAAACGCTGATTTTTTTTTTACTTTTGATACAGAAAAAATACCTTATTGAAGAAATTATCACGATGAAGAAAATTGAAAACGTGACTCTAAAACATGGAAAAATTAGAAAGGCAAAATTTTATGATAGGAGGTGGTGGAATAGGGGTTATGTATCAAATCGACGACCAAAATTTATTCAAATTTTAATGAAACGGAGGAATAATTGCAACCGAATTGCAACGATTTGACATGAAAATCACGCAATTTTTCCAAGTTAAAACTACTCAGAAATGGGTAGAGTATTTCAAATATTTTGTTATTGTATTATTCAGACAATAAATCAACCTAACCTTATTCCTTAGGACGTTCATTTTTGATAATATTTCTGTATAAGTTACATTCCTAAAACATTTTCATTTAGCTTAAGTTTGGCGAATTTCATTCACATTTTTATGAATTCATTTAAAATTTCACTTAAAGATTGGTATTTATGTTTCAAATATTCATTAAAATTATCTTCGAGTAAATCAACACAAAAATTGCAAAAATCTATCTTTACTAATTTGGAAATAACTTTTATATATATGTTTTCATGTGTAGTTTTATTCTAATATTCTCATGAGATTTGGTTTGATGAAATGTTAGTCTTTACTAAAAAAAATCAAAATATTGTTTTCGAAAAGATGGGAAAATTTCACGAATGTTTCATATTACACGAATGTTATTATAACATTGAAAATCGGACCATTAGTTGCTGAGATATCGACATTAAAAAATGGAGGGCTGTTTGGTGAGACTTAAAAAAAACAATTTTCCTGTTTTTTTTTTCTTTTATCCGCTGTATCTTATCAACCGGAGGTCCAATCAGAAATGATTCAGTTTTTTACTAAAATCACTATTTAAAAAAAATCGGCAAAATTTGGTCCATACATCTGAATGGCTTATAAGATGTTGGGTATTGATGTCCACTAAAACATATAAAAAATTAAAAAATTAAAAAATACGGATTTTGGGAAATTGACTTTTTGTGAAAAAAAAATATTTTTAAAAGTCAACATTTTTTTTCCATGTCCAAAAAGAAAATCTTAAAAGTTACAGTTTATCGAATATTGACGAACCATTTTTGATTGAACAGCTGCCAAAACTGTATGGAGATTTGTATGGGTGATCACATTTAACAGGTAATGCTATCCAAAATAGGGCGGACCTTTAAGTGTTCTATCAATTTGACTCATTATTCATTCATTCATTCAGATTGGGTGGTCAGATCTTCATATTTCAGGGCACTTTTGTGCTTACAACCAGAGCAGTACCTTGGGTCCACGGCGCCCTTGGCAAAACATCAATTTGGCGCCCCTTCCAAATTTACAAGCATTTGGATAAATTGATATTAATTTTTAATGATTGCTTCAATATGAGTTTTGATTTTATAATTGCAATTGGATACCTAAATATGGTCAAATTCATAAACACAGTTATTTTATGTTTTATTTTTCAGATAATATAAGATAGGCTGAATTGAAATTTTATTATAGGAGTTAAGTTGGCTGAATATTTTCTCAGATTTCATAACATCGATAATGATAGAAGGTTTTTGTTTTTTTTTTTTAATTTATTTTTCAGACAAATGCACAGAATTAAATGCTCAATAATGATAAATTTTGCTATAACTTGTCAGCTAAATTTATATATCTAAGCCTGCATAATTTGATCTGATCTAGTATTTGATTGTATAAGCAAAGAACTTTCCCGGATTCGTAAAATAATTAGCTGATTTAGCTTTGGATTTTATTTTGTTAATTACAACGAATAAAGAAAAAAATCCTTCTTCAAAATTGAAAAAAAAAAATAATAACTCGATGCCCGTGAGCTATCTTGTTCTATCTAGATAGGAATCCCAGCAAGCTTAGTTCATCGAAGTATGAAATTTCGTCATAATCAATTCAGGCTTTTGCAAATATTTTTTGAAATTTATGGTCCTCAACTCTGACCAAGAAAATAAAAAAGTAAAAAAAAAAAATAAATTACAAGCTACGGTTCCAACATTTGAATAAAAAAGGGGTTTTAAAATGCATTATGCACCTGTCCAGTTGTTTTGTAATCAGAAGTTTCAAAAATTTCTAAGGATTGACGAGTAATTTGTCCGTATTTCATAATTTTATTTTTTTTTTAATTATGTTTTGCATTGATCTTATTTTCATCAGTATTGATTGATTAATTTTTAATTCGTAAAATTAATTTTATATTTCAGAAAATATGTTTTGCGCAAAACTATACAAATGTTTTTAAACCTCGATAAAATATTATTTTTTTGTTTTTACATTTGCCGTGGTTAAAGCGCCACAACTGGCTCTGAACAAATAATGTTGGTCTTATCGGTGAAAATTTACAGCAGTTTTCCACATTAAAAACTCTAGCATTTTGAAAAAGAGTATGTAAATTTCTATGCACGAAGTTTATTAAAAAAGGGGAAATCGAGTTGAAAATATTTCAAAGGCCATTTTTTTACTCGAGAACAAGGGTCCTGATTTTCGGTTCAATGAACAGAAACCACTCACTCATCGCCTATCCATTCATCGCCTATTCCAACCCGCTAGCATTCATGAGCGAATGAGACTCGCAAGCAGCCAGCGAGTGGCCCGAACTGTGCACTCAGCGAACAAATACATCGTGAAAATTTTTGCCTACTCCGTCGCTCGACGACACTCACACATTACCATGCTCAGCGAAGAGCCATTCTCACAAAATGCCAGCTCGGCAGTCTTTTTATCGTCACGCCCTCAGTTTGCCATCAATTTGATTTTTTCTTGGTGGAAGTTTCTTTGAATGGTGTCTATAATGTTATGAAATCAAAATAAATGCACAATTTTATTGATAACATTGATTTTAGGCAACCCAAATCAATGAGTATAACGCAGCTCATCAGAGAAAAAATGTTTTCAGTTCAGAGTGATCGGTGACGTTCGGCCTGCCTGAGCCGTTCGGAGACTGAGCCGATCAGGGAGAGAAAGAGAGTAGAAGAGAGAGAGTGTACGGGAGCGAATGGTGTGAAAGTGACAAACAGCAGGAATTCATCAGGGCAGTATCGCGTCTTTATTTGTGCTCGCGAATGGAGTGGTTTATTTTGAGCAATCAGGACCCTTGCTCGAGAACGTAAAAATTTCAAAAGAAAGGTATATATTGCTTATTGCCATCCCTGTGAGTGACACGAGATTATTGCCGCCGAACTACCGCAGTGTAAAAATCAGCAGGTTGAACTGAAATTCTGCGTTGATTTGGCTGTCAACTTGGTTTGTTTTGAATATTTTCCAAAAAGTCAGCTGAAAACTCAAGGCAATCTTTGACAACAGCCAAAAATTGGTTCTGCAGTTGTCATGCGACCATTATCTTGCGGTCGTATCACCGCGCGTGAACTCTAATTATTAACGCCCGCAGTAATATTTTAATGTTAAAATAATTCCTATTTAAAAGAAGCTCAAAATATGACCTTATTTTTTCTCAATTTGGCTGATTGTGATTCACAACCAAATTAACGTGAAAATAACGTATAGTTGGACATTTTTTTAGTCTAGAAGGTATGACTTAAACTGCATTATACAACGGTCCAAACTTAAACGTGTATTTATTTTGAGAAGCTCTAGCTAGGTACTAGAACTTCTTTAACTTTCTGCCACTTGAGCGCCCCTTCTTTGATGAAAAAATAAATATAGGTATGAATTTTCAAAAAACATTGCGATAGAAATATTCATATCAATTGTATGACGCCCCTAAATATTTTTTTTTAATATTTTAAACCAAATTATCTAGTTATTTGTAATTCTATTTAATAATTTGGCGCCCTTTCTGTTTCAAATATATAATGAGGATGTTATAGTTGACATGAAAATATTGTACAATCATCGATTTCGGCGCCCCCCAAGGGCTGGCGCCCTTGGCGGTCGCCAACCGCGCCAACCCCTAGGTACGGCGCTGCTTACAACTTATGATAGAGTAGTCAAATCTCCAATTCAAATTGTGCCCGTTGGAAAGGCTTTTTAATTACCTATCCAAAGATAGGTCGCATGATATATTTGGACAACGTTTTCATCAAAATTTCTGAGATCCGGCTTCGAAAAAGTGCATAAATAACACTTAAGTGCTTATAACTTTTGATAGGGTTGTCAGATTTTCAATGTTTTGGATGCGTTGGAAAGGTCTTTTGATTACCTGTTCAACGATAGATCCGGATTACGTTTTCATCATGATATCTGAGATCCGGGAGATTTCTAAAAATGTATAACATGCCGGGTTTTCTTACAAAAAACACCCTTTTTACAATCTTCCGGCCTTCCTCACCTTACTGAGGAAAGGCTATAAAATCACTCGAAAAATGAACTTCTCAATTAGACCTCCTAGACCCACCTTCATGTATACCTATCGACTCAGAATCAAATTCTGAGCAAATGTCTGTGTGTGTGGTGGGATGTTGATCAAAAAATTGTCACTCGATTATCTCAAGACTGGCTAAACCGATTTTGTCCGTTTTGGCCTCATTCGATCCGTCCTGGGGTCCCATAAGTCGCTATTAAAAATTATGGAGTTTAGTTAAGTACTTTAAAAGTTATGCTAAAAAAACGATTTTAACAAAAGTTCGGAAGATTGTAAAAAGAGTGGTTTTGTAAGAAAACCCGTCATGCTATACATTTTCAGAAAGGTATTTAAAAGACCTTTTCAACGCGTCCAAGACATTGAAGATCTGAAAACCCTATCAAAAGTTATAAGCACTTAAGTGTTATTTACGCACTTTTTGGAGGCCGGATCTCAGATATTTTGATGAAAACGTTGTCCGGATCTCTCATGCGACCTATCGTTGGATAGGTTATCAAAAAACCTTTCCAACGCGTCCAAGACATTGAAGATCTGACAACCCTATCAAAAGTTATAAGCACTTAAGTGTTATTTATGCACTTTTTGGAGGCCGGATCTCATGATCATCTCATCTTATCTCATGATATTCATGCGACCTATCTTTGGATAGGTAATTAAAAGACCTTTTCAACGAGCACGAATTGGATTGAAGATCTGACTACCCTATCATAAGTTGTAACCACATAAGTGCCCTGCAATATGAAGATCTGACTACCCAATCTAGTGGTATGAATAATGAGTCAATATTGATAAAACTCTGAAAAACACCGCAATTTTGTGTCTATTTTGGATAGCACCCTTTAAATGTGAGGAAGGCACCAACCACCTAAGTGGGATTAAGTAACGTTTTTTTATAAAACCTCCAACCCTAGTTGTTTTCTGTGTTTTCTGTCTCTTGTCGAAATAAAAGTTTCTGGTTTATCAAAATAAGAAAGCAACACATTGCATTGTCTGACTTAATTTTTTTCTTTGTTAATTGAAAACAGAACTTTGACTAAAAATTCAATAAAAATTGAAAACAAGTACTTCTACCCTCAGGAAAATTTTCTCAAATTCAATCTTATTTATATTTTTTTTGTTGCCCACGATGCAACCCTCAGGCAACGAATCAAAAAAGTTCCCCAAAAAAAGTAAATTGCCCGTGGCAGTTTACTTACAGTTTTTTCATCCTCCTTCTTTTCTTCCCTCCTGATGACTTAAACATTTGTAAGGCCGGCCAAAAACCGCGAGTCCTTTTCCGTTTTTCCTTCCCAACGCCCTCGAAAACACGACGACCCACCACCGGCGAATCAAATACCTCCTAAATCAACATTTCGTGCTTCTTGTTGTGTGTCCACGACACAAAAGTCGTGGCCACACGAAAGCAAGAAGAAGAAGCAAACATTAAACAGTACAAACAGCTAAATTAATAATGAAAAAATAACAAAGTAATGAAAGCGAGAAAAAGAGAATGGCGACGAAGGGGAACGAAACGGAAAATAAATATTTATCGAAGAAATTGAACTGGAAAAAAATAATGTGTGTGTGTTTGTGCGCATCGTTAAGGTGAATCGTGCCACGAAAAGGAAGAAAAAAAGCAGGTTGAATGGGAATTTCGTGCCGTTTTACTCCTTTTTATTTCGGTGTGGGTGTGTGGATATTACTTTTTGACGCGACGCGGTCGTTCAATCGTTATGTTTTCGTTTTTGCCCTTTTTCAATTGTGTGAAGGTTAAGGACGGGTTGAAAATATGATTTTTCCCCTTTTTCTTACGGTGGCGGGAGCAACAACAAAAAAAAACTGACAGATAGACAATAGCCCAAGAGCTTGTGCGTGTTTGCGGTTGTTTACTTTTCGGGTCCGTTTGGGAGACAGAATTGCCAGGTGTTTAGGTGGTTTGATGAATCGTTTCTTATTTATAAATATTTGCTTTAGAAAAATTGGGCTGATGTATCTGAATAATAAAATGAATTCGTTAAAATTTAATCCGATTCATAAGTAATTAAAATCACACTCGTTACAAAAATTGTAGCACCAATTCAATTATGTAATTTAATACAAATTCATGTCATATCGAATGACCAAGAAGGTTGAAGTTGCCTCAAACAATCGATTAAACATGTCATTCAGGAGTAACGATCAAAGGACGTGCAGATGAACAATTCGTATAGAATTTGATATTTCGTGCTTGCCATTTCATTAGGGCACATAACTTTTTTAGACAAGAGTGTGTCCCTTTCACACCTTATGTAAACTGTCATTTGAGTGAAAGGGATACACTATTGTTTACAAAAGTTATGTGCCCTTTTAAAATGTTAGGCTCCATTTTATCATTTAATCGAGAACAATCGTAAGGCTCTTTTTACAACTGGCGCATAGGACCTTTTGAAAAAAAAAACGAGAATTAATTTGTTTGTTGTAATGGATCTTAGCAAAGGGATAATTTTAGTATTTCAAAAAAGGGTAATTCTCTACCAACTCACACGAAATCGGGAAAAGTTTCCCCGACCCCTCTTCGATTTGCGTGAAACTTTGTCCTAAGGGGTAACTTTTGTCCCTGATCACGAATCCGAGGTCCGTTTTTTGATATCTCGTGACGGAGGGGCGGTACGACCCCTTCCATTTTTCAACATGCGAAAAAAGAGGTGTTTTCAATAATTTGCAGCCTGAAACGGTGATGAGATAGAAATTTGGTGTCAAAGGGACTTTTATGTAAAATAAGACGCCCGATTTGATGGCGTACTCAGAATTCCGAAAAAAAAACGTATTTTTCATCGAAAAAAAAACCACTATATAGAGTTTTAAAAATTCACGCCATTTTCCGTTACTCGACAATAATTTTTTTTTTGAATCATGTCATTTTAAGGGAAAATTTAATGTACTTTTCGCATCTACATTGACCCAGAACGGTCATTTACAATTAAGAAACAAAATTTTTCATTTTAAAATTTCGTGTTTATTCTAACATTGCAGTGGGGTGGGGGTTGGGGGTTATATTTTAGAGTGTAACAATGTTCTGCAAAGTTGTAGAACATACAATTACAAAAATTTTGATAAATAGACAAAAGGGTTTGCTTGTAAACATCCACGAGTTATCGCGATTTTACGAAAACAGTTTTGAAAAGTTACTTTTTGCGTTTCTCTTTGTTTTGTCTTCCGTGACTGTCGCGGGTGACCATGACGCCATGGGATGATGACGACCAACTTTTTCAAAACTTTTTTCGTAAATCGCGATAACTCGTGATGATAATATGCAAACCCCTTATGTCTTTATTATCATTGTTTTGTAATTGTCTGCTCTACTACACCAAAGTAGAACAAAGTTACACTCAAAAAAATAACCCAGCCGATAATAAACAAAAAATCACGAAATTTAAAAAGAACAAATATTGAACAAAAGAAAAACAAACCCTGTTGGGTCAATTAAGATTCGAAAAGAACATTAAATTTCCCATAAAATGACATATTCCAAAAAAAATTTCAGTCGAGTAACGGAAAATGGGAGAATTTTTAAAACTTTTTTTGTGTTTTTTTCGATGAAAAATACATTTTTTCGGAATTCTGAGTACGCCATTAAATCGGGCGTCTAATTTTACATAAAAGTCCCTTTGACACCAAATTTTATCTCATCACCGTTTCAGGCTGCAAAATATTGAAAAACACCTCTTTTTCACATGTTAAAAAATGGAAGGGGTCGTACCGCCCCTCCGTCACGAGATATCAAAAAACGGACCTCGGATTCATGATCAGGGACAAAAGTTACCCCTTAGGACAAAGTTTCACGCAAATCGAAGAGGGATCGGGGCAACTGCTGTGTGAGTTGGCGGAGAATTACCCATCCATAATTTTTACGTCTTTTCCGATCGGTCGAGCAAAAAAAAAATATTATTTTTTGTAAAGAAACATAAAAATGCCTCAAGTATTCAAAATAGTTTACAATCGATTTCACTTTTTTTTTTGATAGTTTAATTTGTTGGAAATAATATTTTTCTCCTGGATTTAAAAAAAAAAAAATCAGAAAGAGGAGGGAAGACAAAACTTGAAATAAAATTTGCAATGACCTTATTTATAAAGGAAAACTGGAATTAAACAACAACTAATGTGTCAATCAGGGATGGAATAATCGCAAAAAAATCAAATTCGCTTGCGAACTTTCTTCACCCGCGAAAGAGAGAGGAGGCAAATCACGCAAAAGAAAATCGCTCCCGAAATTCCCCAAAAAAATCAATCTGCTGATGATTTTTTGTGAATTTCCTTGTCAGCACCACTTAAGAATATTGATTTCACTTTGTTTACACACATTGCCCTTCTACAAAATGTGACAGGTCAATTTTAGACGTGTGACGTTACACTTGCAAATGCAGTAGTGAAAAAGATGTTCCACCGAATAATCAAGATGATGATTTTTTTAGATTCCTCTTACCGATCTTTCGTGCGCGAGAGAGGAGAGCCATGCTCCCTTCAGATTTTTTCTCTTGATGAACGTCCAGAGATTTTCTTTTGATGATGATTATTCCATCGCTGGTGTCAATGATATTTTAATTGAACCTTAACAATTTAAGAAATAAACACAGAAAAAAATTGTCGGTTGAATAATATCAATATATTCTTTGAGAAATTTTCTCTCAAAAATGTGTAAGAATGTAAACCTGTTGAACATCCACCGGTTCTTTTTTTATTTTCCAAATTTTTGACACAAAATCTGTCACCATTTTCTGATGATTATTATCTTTTTTTTTGTGTGAATTGTGTTTTATAGTTTGTTTTGATTGTGTGTTCTGTCGTGTCATTTCTGCAAATTTGTGTATTCTTTTAAACTGCCAAAACCACGTGTTTGGTCATTTGTTCCCCTAACATTTTCAACGTGTTTTATTTACCCCCCCAAAATAAAAAGAACGTCTGTTTGTTTTCACGATAAGATCTAAACGATTTCAAATTCTATGCTTTGGACATTAATACTAATTCATTTCTTTTTCACTCTCCCCTATTTTTACAGGTAAGCGACAACATCAACGAAAGAAGGGGTTCCCAAAAACCGTTTACCTTATCGAAACCCCTGAATCTTGTCTTGACATTTGGTAAGCCTTCTTTAGCCGTTGATGATGAAGACGGAATGACCACACCGTGAGGAGCCCTAAATTTCCACCGGGAATTTTCTCCTCCACATGTGGGAGCACCAGTGCATGTGTGCGAAAATTTATTCTCATTTTCGCAGCGCAGTTTTCAATTTCAGCAGCCCGAACGTCATTTCAACTCAATTAGATTTAATCCTTTTGGGTGCAATTTTTCCCCATTTTCAACACTCCGGTCCTCCTTCCGTTGGGCAGAAGATGGAGCTGCTGCTGCAACTGCTTGCTCCTCTTTTGACCCCATTTTAGAGGAGCGAGGCCACGTGGCGAACATGTGTGTGAGTGTAATGCATAAAATATGCAGATAAAATTAGACGAATGGGAATGTAGGAGTATAAATTATCCCTAATTTTTTTTCTTTCTCATTCTTCGAGAAATACCCCTCAGTTTTTGAGAGACTCAAGCGTGCTTCATCATTTCGAGAAATGATGGAAATGTTGGACAGCAGAA
>NC_068938.1:110298140-110542045 GCF_016801865.2 Culex pipiens pallens
TTTGATACGTCACATGACCCGGTTCCTTGCAAATTCCGAAGTGTCCCCAAGTGGCCACCGGTAACCGGTGTCCCGTTCCGGAGTGGCCAGGTTGGGCCAGGGGACATTGGTTTCACTTAAAACGGTCACAGTTTTTAATTTGAAGAATTTTGATACGTCACATGACCCGGTTCCTTGCAAATTCCGAAGTGTCCTCAAATGGGCACCGGTAATCGGTGACCCGTTCCGGAGTGGCCAGGTTGGTCCAGGGTCCGTTGGCTGCCCTCGAATTGGGCAGGTTCCCGGTATTTGTCATTTGCGGCCAAAAATTCCAAAATCTGTTAAATTATCTAATTTTGCCATCCGAATAACTGACTATAGAAAACTAAATCCGTACACGAGCCAAAATTAAATAGTTCGTCACGTAATCAGTGAATGATACCCTACAACTGTCACTTTCCCGTTAAATAATTTCTGAACGTTCTTCGTCTCTGTTTCAAAGCTGTGGCTACGCCCACAATTTCGTGTTTTTTGTTCGCATGAGCGTGAACAAATGTATGATTTGTTTCCTAATACCATGAACGAAGTTTATGATTACGGGAACTAGAAAAACGTAACCAGACCAGGCGTTACGGTTTTTCGTGAACAAACGTTCATGGAAATCGGTTGCAAACATGCATTTGTTCACGGTGCAAAATCTTATCATAAAATTTGCTTTGTTTCCATTTTCATGGTACGTTGTTCACGTTTACGCGAACGGACTTTTTTGCGTGTGTAATTTTTGCGATCAAAAACATCGTTCCAACTTTTTTTTTTTCGCGTGTAAAAAAAAATTCGCCAAAAATTCCGCGGAGGCAGTCTTTTTGAAAAAGTTGGAACGATGTTTTTGGTCGCAAAAATTACAGATTTGATCAAATTGAGTTCTGCAAAGTTCTAGGATCATCTAGACATCCTAACAAATCACTGGAAAAAAGAATCGTCTTGATTGGGTGAGTTATGCCCGAGAACCAGCGAGTTGAAGTTACCGTTCCAACTTTTTTGGGAGGCTTGGGCGTCCGTGTAAGTTGGACATGCGTTGGGCGTTCCAGTGTTAAAGAAAAAGAAACACGAAAATTTAAGTTTTCTAAGTCTCACCCAAACAGCCCACCACTTTCTAATGACGATATCTCAGCAATTAATGGTCCGATTTTCAGTGTTAATACATGAAACATTCGTGAAATTTTCCGATCTTTTCGAAAAAAATATTTTGAAAAAAAAATAAATCAAGACTAACATTTTAAAAGGGCCAAACTTTGAATATTATGCCCATTAAAAATGCTAGTATTGTTTTATTTTTTTTCAAAATATTTTTTTCGAAAAGATCGGAAAATATCACGAATGTTTCATGTATTAACAGCGAAAATCGGACCATTAGTTGCTGAGATATCGTCATTAGAAAATGGTGGGCTGTTTGGGTGAGACTTAGAAAACTTCAATTTTCGTGTTTCTTTTTCTTTAAGCCGCTGTATCTCAGCAACCAGAGGTCCAATCTTCAATGTCTCTTAGACAATTTTATAGCAAATTTTCTGAACTTTTCAAAAAAAATATTTTTAGAAATGGTCACTCATGGTCACTATTTTTAAAAATTGAAAAACTGCAAATATTTCGTTAAAATCAAACTTTCGGTGGCTATATCTTGAAAACGGAGCCCTTTATCAAAAAATCTGTAAAGTACTTTTCGATTGTAAATTCAATTTTGCATAAAAAAATGAGGTCAAAAAAATTTTATGTATGAAATTTCGATTTTTTCCAAAAATCACCAGTTAATCAAAAATCATTATTCGGCGACAGATTTTTGACCATGTTTCTCTATAGCTCAAAAGTTGCGGATTTTTGTCCCCTAAAACATATCAAAAAATCTCGAAAATCAAAAAATACGTATTTTGGGAATTTGAGTTTTTGTGAAAAAAAAGTTAATAAAAAAATCGGGAAATTTTTTTTCCGTGTACCTATTTTTTCTAAATAGTCCTTAACAATACCTACAACTTTGCCGAAGACACCAAATTGATCAAAAAATTCCTTCAAAAGTTACAGATTTTCGAATATTTACGTACCATTTTTGTATGAACAGCTGCCAAATTTGTATGGAAATTTATATGGACAAACTAATGATGCAAAATGGCTTCTTTGGTCATAGGGAAGGCCCCCACAAAGTTTGAGCCAAATCAAAAAAATACAAAAAAATAAAAATGGTCGAAATCGGCCGGTTTTGTAGAGAATTGCTCTTCAGTTCCATTTCCAAATCAATATTATCAATATTCCATAACGGCCATATTGGCCACCATTAGATAAATGTTGAGACCCGTGGTGTAGGGGTAAGCTTGGTTGCCTCTCACCCAGTCGGCCTGGGTTCGATCCCAGACGGTCCCCGGTGGCATTTTTCGAGAAGAGATTTGTCTGATCACGCCTTCCGTCGGACGGCACTCCCGGATAGCACGCCAAATAAATTTCAGTTTAATTTGTTGAGGGAACTTGAAGTGGTGGCCAAAAAGAGACATTGTTCCCAAATTGTTCCAAAAGACAACAATCCTCGATCTGTTTTCTTTATGTCTCCATTTTCACTAATTTTCAGGCTCTCTCGCCATTTTCAAGATTTTTCGCGATGATCTAAAAGAAACAAAATTTTGCTTGTGATTTGCATAAGGTAAAAAAATGTGCCTCACAGAGAACAGAACCATGGATCTTTCACATCCAAGTCTTGAACGCAAGCACTGCACTGAATTTTCCGATAAAAACAATTGGAAATATTTGCACCACATTCTAGTGTTCGTGACAGAAGTTTTAGAATAAACAAAGAGCAAAACCACTTTAGTTACCGTTTTAGTTAGAGGGCCAGGGCGAGTGCTATGATCAGGAGCGCAGTGCTATCCGTTAAAATAGCACGCGTGCTAGCCAAGTGCAGTTCCAGTGCATGTCTGTGAGTATTAGTATGTATTGATGAGTATTCCCGGGATTTTTCCAAAACCGGGAACTCCCGAATCCCGGAAATAAACAACAAAAACCCGGGAAATTAAAAACAAATCAAATTTTTGTCTAGAAATTCAGATTTGGTGGTGGAAATAGATCATCAGTTGAATAGGGGAAGGTGGGGCAAGACGACCATATGTGGCAAGAGGAACAATCGCTCGTACGGCCGTAATTTTTACAATTTTGATTGTTTCCAGTATGAGGAATTGTTGCTAGCAATGCAATTAGCTGATTCTACTACCACATAGCCGCCAAAACGACGTAAACGCCACGGGGCATAAGATTTAATGAAGTTTTTTCAAAACCTTTGTTTTCTTATAATATTTGGAAAGTACAAAATAAGGCTTATGGTTCATGTTAAGGCTCATTTTATCAAAAGGCTATTTTTCCTAGATCAGTAATGTCCCTACCAATGACTTGCACCTATTATAAAGTATGATTTAACTTTTGGTTATTTTTGTTGATAGCTTTTAAAAAATCTTGTTCAGGTGGGGCAAGTGTACCATATGGATTTTTAGTATGGAAAAAATACGAATTGCTGCAACAACATATTTTATTGGGAAATAAATACAGAAAAATACTTAAAAACTGATAAACAATTGTTGAAAAAATTTTCCATGCGAAATATAGTGATATTATGAAAATTTACTATTTACCATCTAAGTAATTTTTTTTTCGTAAAAACGATCAATTTTTTAGTAAAATATTATTATTTAATCTAAAAATGAAAGAAACGTTTCAAATACATTCTAATCTGATGTATCTAAGTGATAACAGTTCAACTGTTAGTAAATTAACACGTTTTTTCATGCATTGTTCCTCTTGCCCCAACGGGTTGTTCGTCTTGCCCCACTAGTTGAGTAGAACGTACGGAAAATCAAAAAAATTAAAATCATTTTTTTACATTAAAAAACAGGATTTTTTTAAAAAACTTGTTCTATCAAAGTCATAGTCAAAACTTGGAATAAGATGATTATAATAAAATCCGACAGATTTTTCAACTTTTTAATGGCTTATAACGAGCATTTCCTTAGCTTGTTACACTTGCCCCACTTTCCCCTACTTAGAACCTAATCGATAAGAATTTTAAAGCATTAAAATTTGTATGCGGCATTTATCAGCATTAATTTGGTTTATTAGGGAAAACTGTTAAAATTTTAATTTACAGATCCATAAAATGCTTTGCACCTTAAATATTTTCTATTAGAATTTATTTATTTAAAAGGTGCTCCGATTTGGCTCCAATTTGGAGTGAGGGTTCTTTGACCCAAATAATTAGAATATCTCCGAATCGTGTTAATGGACATTCGCAATTTTTGGATATGTTATGTACAATATTACCAGGAATCAGGGAAAAATATTTTCAGATATGAGCTCTTTTTACCGAGACCTTCAAAATAGCAAATTAAATTTTCATAGTAAAAAAAAGTAAATCTTTCCCAGTTCCTGAGGGGAACACCCTTGAAGAGTATCGGGGCCGGCATTTACAAAGCGGATTCAGTGGCAGTTTCATTCTCAACTTAATGTTAACATGTTAAGGTTAATGTTAACATTCCATAGGTCGCCTCCCTAAGGTGTCGTGATAATTTTCATAGGACCTTTTCAAATATTCAGCTAGGTTTTTAGAACCTCCACAAATTTTTCATGAAAAGCCCAACTAGTAACCTTTCTTTCGAAACATGGCGTGCTTTTTCCGAAAATCGACGAAAAATGCAATTTTTTGGACCACCCTATTTTGGATAGGAGCACTCTGATCGCCAAGTAAAAAAATACGGGTCTAATTATTTGGGTCAAACAACCCCCACTCCAAATTTCAGCCAAATCGAAGCACTTTTGATTTGGAGACTTCCTGTTTGACGTGATATTCCATTAAAAAAATGACTTTTCATCAAAAACCGCCATCTGGAGCAAATCAGGACAAATGTGACGAATTAAGACAGCTGTTTAAGCTATTTTTTTTGAATAATGGTCTGATTGTTTGATTGATTTCGGTTACAACAGGTACAGAGCAAAACAATTAGTATACCGATTTCCAAATTTATTGCTCTAAAGAAAGTAAAAAAATTGAGTTAATTTCTAAGTTTCTAGAAGCCATTTTGTTTTTATTTTTTATTTTGATTTATATGGCTAAAATTATGGGAATTTTTTACCGATTTTGACAAGGACATTATTTTGGGCAGGAAATGTGTCTTTATATAAAAAAATTGAAAAAAAATATGAATTAGTAAATTTTTCAAAATACAACGACAGATAATTAACTTTTTTAGTTATTTACACCTGCTAGGGACAAAATGGCTTCTTTGGTTATAAGAAAGGCTCCAAAAAAGTTTGAGCCAAATAAAAAAAAATACAAAAGAATAAAAATGTATGAAATCGGCCGTTTTTGTAAAGAATTGCTCACATTTCTCAACACAAGAAGTGCCAACGAGGTCGACTGCATCCTGAACAAGTTAGTTTAATTCATTTTTCTAGAGTTTTAAATGGTTCAACTCTCTTACATGAAAAATGTTAGAAAAGAACTACTGCTTTTAGGTGGACCATGCTAACTTTTAATTAACTTTTGCACTTGTCAACACATAAAAAAGTTGACAATTCTTTATTCATCTTAACAAAAACCATCATCGCTGCTGCACTTCTATATCCCACTAACAAAAGGCCGTCTAATTAAAACAAATATGTTGCAGTTCGTTAATGTTACAACTCAATTAATCTTTGGCGGTGCAGCGGTTCTAACTCCATGTGACGGCTGTCCAACTGTGCCGTGCCACGCGCGTTTGAAGACATGTGATTTTCGTCCTGGGGCTTAGTCGGAGCTCTATAGCTATCATCCGGTGGCCACCGAGATACGGCCCCAGCAAATTAACGCGCGACCATACCCGTCTAAGCTAAGATGTGCTTAAGGCGGGCTTGGCGTTTAATAAAGTTAATTTTTCAACTTCACCTCAGACGGGGGGGTAGTCAGCTCGAGCTCGAGTTGACGGTACCAAAAGCCGGTACTGTTCAGCTTCAATCAATTATTACGTTTGGCCGTTGGCAGCCTCCTAAGCGCGGGTCTCACTTTTTTTTAAGACTTCATTAAGCGCAATGGGACTAATGGGTGGCAATAATTCGAAAGGAGTGGCGCGGACTCGCATTACACGCGAGTTGACTCGTGTTCAACGGCGGAGACTTTCTGACCACAAACTTGTTACAGCGGTCTTAAAAAGGTGTGATACAAAGTGTACCAACTCAGCTAAGCTACATCTCTGTCGAACAAAACGCCTGCAGCCAACCTCAGCCTAACAGTGCGTACAGTATCGAACGGCCAACGGCCAGAGGGCGATTTCAAACTTCAGGACATACAAATTAGTTGCATCTAGTTCAATGCAAACCTATCATTAGTTTCAGCCCGGTCTAAGCCTGGGCTGCGTTCGTGCGTACGTGCGTGTGTCGGGGGACATTCACGCGGCAAATAATATATGACCCGGCCTGGGCGATGAAATGTGCAAGATTATTACATTAGTTTGGCTTCTGCCGTTCACAGTTCAACGCTTAGTTAGAAGAGATGTTGGTGGGTGACCCAACAACACCTGTGAGGGTCGAGATTGCTGGACAAATTAATTCTAACCCTGATGCCACACACCACGTTGACATCATCGAATTCAACCGATTTAATCCCAGAAAGTTTCATTTTGGGAATTGATATCGGATACATCGAATTCTTTGTGAAATGAGGTTGAAGGGCTTTTCCTATTCTAGCTTTTGACAGAGACAAAATCTTGCATTAGAGACCGCCAAAACCTGTAGATTGTTGCGCGGATCGTTTCATGTTTTAGCTGATATAGAAATGTCCAAAACTATTCAAAATATACTAGTGTTAAGGACATTAGGTTTTTGGAAGATCACGGTCATCTGAAAACTTATGAGTACCTACCCAAAAGTCTTCGTGTAACTTCGGTCATCCTTTGGTGTATTATATTATGCAACAATTAACATTTATCAAAATTGAATCAATTACCTCGACTCTGAGCTGAAATAAATTTTCATTAATCAATTAAGAAAGGAGAAAGATGAAACTACAAAATTAGATTTAAAAGATTCAATATCGGAAAAGAAATACTCCAGAGTGCACAAAATCATTATTTAGAAACAAAAAGTTATTACAAGATCTGAAACATAAAGAAACGAAGAAAAGTCATTTAGTGTTAACTACTAGAAGGAAACATGATTTATCTGGTAGCGCTGAAAATGCCAAATGCGTTGATCGGTCTCAACTAGAGCGTCCAATTTCCCGGGGTTTCAAAATTCCCGGGAAACGGGAAATTTTCAACAAATTTCCCGGGAAATCCAATATTTTGCAACACAATTGTATAGAACAGTAACTTTTATGGTCAAAATAAGTGTTAGGATCAATTAATGGCTTGACTGCTTGTGAAAAATCATCCAACTTTGAGGAAATATATAAATTTTCTATTTTGTTATGCTGTCTTTAAGTCGTACCAAATCGAACACAAATACCCGAGCATGGGTAAATAACAAGGGAAACGCGTAATAATACCTTTCTCTGGTATCAATACCAAATTTTGGTATTCCTGGACCCTTTAAAATTTGTCTTGAGGATTATGCAAGAGCAAAATGTGGGGTCATACCAATTTAAGGTATTGTTTTGATATTGCAAAATTGCAGAATGTGTCAATGGTCGAACACCACATATTGGTATTCTTTTGGTATTACAGTGTTTTATCAAATTCATCTGAAACTATGGGAAAATTTTGACCAATTTTGCCAAAATAATTAATTTTGCGCTAAAATTATGTCTCAAAGCAAATGCTTTAATTGAAAACCGGAAATTTCAAACTTGATTTTAAACATTTTTGAGGGGGTATACAGAAATGACTTGAAATTGTGGAAAATTTTCTAAGTCAGGATGGCACATTTTGGTATTATTTTGGTATTGAAAGGTTTCATCAATTTTCTCTGAAACTATGGGATTTTTTTTACCAATTTGGACAAGATAATAAATTTTGCGCTAAAATGACTTGAAAAAAAAAACCAAATACTTTGAAAAACGAGTCAATCGAAAGATTATTGAATTTTGGTGAATTTTAATCCAGTTTTATTTTAATAACACTTATTTTTCAATCTTGTTATTTTTCAGAATCTTCAAGAACTTCATGCACAGGCCGTTCATCAATGACAAATGCATTCGGTGTGGTGAAGAATATCACTAAGAACAACATGGAATCATCAGGTGAGTAGATTTGGCTGTTGCATATGGAAAATTTCCATTTTTTCACTAACTGCAACTGCTGCACTAAAAATGGTATGAAAATACCAAATTTTGGTATTACTTGTGCAAATATCAGCGACCAAAATGTGATCTTGGTTGCCCAGTAATAGATGGTAAAATACCATCAAATCATACCAAAATCATGTATGTGGAAGACCACAGGAATACCAAAATATGATTTTCCAAGGGCGCGGGAATACCTAAAATTAAAACCATGGCAATACCAAGTATTGGTATTCAAGCAATGTTCAAAAATCCAGAAGACCTCAACTTGGTATTGAAATGGTTCTATTTTGAGGTATTATTTTACCCTTGGAATAACATGGTTTGGTATTGTTGTGCCCTTCCACATACAAGATTTTGGTATGATTTCATGGTATTTTTCCATCTATTACTGGGCAACCAAGGGCACATTTTGGTCGCTGTTATTTGCTCAAGTAATACCAAAATTTGGTATTCCCGTGTTATTTACCCCTGCTCGGGTACAATTAGTATTTTTTGTTGAGAAAAAGAATTTTTTAATCAAAGTGTTTGAACAGTTTGAAAATTTGTTTCATAGACCATAAAATTTAAATTAAAAAAAAATATCATGCAGAAATAATGTTTATCACGGCAAACAACTTCTATCAGAACAAGTATTTTCAGCATGTGAATAAATAGATAATCATTGAATTTGCCTTAAAAATCTAATTTCTAGTGCTTTTTAACTTGAAACACTATTTCATGAAATCACAACTCAAAGTTTTCAAATATCTGAAGCGAGTTTTTGAAATATGGTTGCATTCTTTGGGTTAATTTGATATGTTACGAAGTTGTTTTTTTAACGATTTTTCATGGTTTTATTTATGGAATGATTTTAGTTAAATTAAATAATTTTTATAGTATAGAAGTGGTTGAAATTAAACGATATTTTTTCATATTTAACCCTCTTACGCCCTTGATATCTCACGTGCTTCATAAATTTATAACTTCTAACTGTAATTTCTCGAATACTTCTAAACCAATTCGTCTCGCACAACCCTTTTTGAAAAATGTAATTATATCAACTAATTTTTCGTCTAATTTGGTCAAGGTAATCAAAATCGTTGAAAAAAAACGGAATCGACGTAACACCTTATAATGTGGCCCTCGTAAACCTTGCGGTTTCGTCAACGGATCCACAGGCGTGTATCGTTCTTTTTGCGACAAGACTCCGCCTCCCGGGTCTCCTAAGTGTGAAGGTATGGGCACGGGGAGAGGGCACCGAATACCTATATTTACACTTAGAATTTTTTGCGTCCGCCTCGGGATTCGAAACCGGCGACCTCTGGATTGTGAGTCCAGTGCGCGGTCCGATTGATCCACAAAGGCAGACCCAAATTGTTGAACAAATCTCAAATTCAATCTTGGCCAGAAGAGGTAGATATCTTATTTTCAAATTATATAACAAAAAAAAAATCGTGAAAATAGGTTGTCAAAAATAAAATAGTTAATATTTATTCCATAATAGCGTAACTTTTGTTGCCCAACATGTAAGCAAAAAATATTCCTAGTTGTGAATGCTTAAAAAATAAATATCATCTGAATTGAACCTTGACATGAAATTTACAGACAAACTGATTAGTTCAATATGAACAGTAGTTTGAAATGAATAAAATAAATCAGGTTTTTAATTATTATTTTTTGTATAATTTAAAACATTGGTGCCAATAAGGTAGGAAAATTATTACTTCCGCTTGTATTTCGGGAAACGGGAAATATTTTTTTCCGGGAAATCCCGGGAATTCCCGGGAAATTTTTTCCCGGGACGGGAAATTGGACGCTCTAGTCTCAACACATCAAAGGTGATCTTTTTTCACTTTTCTGTTTCAAATCGCTGTAAGTTACCACCAGGGTAGATGTTTAAGCACAGTGCAGTGCAAAAACCACAGGAGCCGTGCTTTCGTTGAATCAAAGCACCCACAATTTTTAGTGTCTACGGTTGAACACAGCACACATTGATTTTGGCGTGCTTGACATTCCCGTAAGCACGTCACATCATAAGCACGATGCTGCACGCGTGCTTATTTTTTTCGGCAAATTTCTCGAGGTTTTTTTTATTGAGTCGATAATTTCCAGAATCATAAAAAAGTCAAATAATCTGACTTACGGGACGATTGTATTAAAATTTCCCCGGACACTTTTACACTGGCTGGGATTCCCAAATATAATATCCTTGCAATAACTTCTAAAAAGTGATTACATCCGAACTCGTCTCTTTGTATTCATGTTGTTTGTTCGAGATCAATGTCCTTATTATGGGAATTGGACTGAGAAACACAACCGTAATGGAGTTCTGTGGTGTATTTCTAGATGAAAATACAATTCATATCAGATTTAGTTTTATTCCAGCACACAAACGCAAAAATGTCTCAATTTTCTCCCGCTTTACAAGGTCATTTCATTTGAACAACAAATTACAACCAGGTTTTTGCTTCACGGACCACGGTTGTAAGTTCCATAACGGAAATTGAAACACTAACAGAATCGAAGATGACGCGTAGGATTGTCTTCCACGGGATGAGCTTGACGGAGATGATCCGCCGGTGGCCTTCCTGAACTTACGCAACTACGGCAGGAACAGCGACGGATTCAGATCCCTCTCTGAGGGCAGCTTGCGCCCGATCACCGGGTATTCCTTCAGGATTTATTTAGCATTCATTTCGACTGGGCTTGACAAAGTTTCATCAGCTCTAAAAAAAAAACAATGTTCAGTTATCTTCAGACGCAATTTTTAGGAAAACAGCTCAAATAAACACCGGTTGCCATAAGCACTCAAAATCTAATGCACTGCGTGTAACTGACAAGCACTTGCACAGCACGAGATTTTTTCGCGTGCAGTACAATGTCACAGCGCCCACTAAAATGTTCGCTGTGCCTACTTGTTAACCCTGGTTACCACATATCATAGCTCCAGGGAGTCTTTAGATGACCCAAGACGAAAGTAGTCTACCATTGGTCCGTGGTCAGAACCGATCGAAATCTTGCTTGTTACGTTGGTACACCCACAGATTTCAACTCTAGGGAGTCTTAAGATGACTCAGCACGTTCATACACATCAGCAAAGTAGTCTACCACACACACTGAAGTTATGCGGGTATGATCAGAGGTCAAAATCACTGATTTCTTCCTTGTTACGGCGGTAGACCCACCGGTCTAGGCTCCAAGGAGTTCTTGAATGACCCAAAACATCTTAATAAGTTGTTTCAACAGTGCACTACAACCTTCCATACTCACTGAAGTAATCTGGGTAGGATCCGCTTTCAAAATCATGAAGTTTTGACTTGTTTCTATGATAAGTCTCCGTTTCACACGGTTTAAAACGAAAAAACAAATCGACGTCGTCGTGCTATCTTGTCGTAAGTAGCTTTTTGACGCTCCGAGATAAACGCGTTTTAATGTTTGACCTTGAATAAACAAAAACTTGGGCACGCAATGAAAACAATAACAAATCCGTTTTGTTTGGCTGACCATTCGGGGCACTGTCCCGAAGTTTGGTTGAAGTTAGTTGCTGGAGTCCCGAGTTATAATTAAAAAAGTTTGCTGTAGTTGGAGAAGTACGTGCGTCAAACGCGTTCTGACCTGAAATCCCTTTGGCCACTTGTCGCCCTTAAATCAATTTTCAGAGAGTGACAAGATAGCAAAATTAAATCGTCTGTTACTTACTTGAGTCATGAAATATTAACAAGCAACGTTTAGAAGTGATTGTCAATCATGTTTTGAGTGGCTTTTATCGATTTTCTGTAAAATGAAATTTTGGAGATTTTCTACATGTATGTAAGTTAACCCCTTTAGTGCTAATTATTTTTGATAGTGTTGTCACATCTTCAATGTTTTAGGCTCACCTTTCTAAAAATATATAAAAAGACGGGTTTTCTTACAAAAACCACCCTTTTTACAATCTTCCGAACTTTAGCCAAAATCGTTTTTCAGCATAACTTTTGAAGTACTTTCCTAAACTTCATAATATTAACTAGGGTCTTATGGGACCCCAAGGCGGATGAGACGAAACGGTCCAAATCGGTTCAGCAAGTCTGGAGATAATTGAGTGTATTACGAGGTCGAGTTAAGAAGTTCATTTTTCTAGTGATTTTATAGCCTTTCCTCAGGCAAAAAGTTGGTCTCGTTCGTCTACATCCTTGGATCAGCCTCCATACAAATTTGACCATCCTCCATTGAATTTTTCTGTTCAAATTTCAAGGAAAGCGATGATTAAATCTAGCTGGAATTTTAGGGAGTATTTGAAAAAAAAAGATGGAGTTTATATTTAGATTAAATTAAATCATGAAACTAAGAGTGGAAATCAAAATAAAAGAACACTGAAATAATCGTATTTGGTTCAAACGCATTGAAATATTTTATTACGGAGATTCGTTAGATACACATTTCGATAAGGAATGGGTTGCCTTCTTCACTTGGTACTCTCACTTAGGAAAAAAGGAAAAAAAAACTTTGGTATATTTGCTTCCTACAGCATACATATGAATTAATATGGCTTTCTTTATGCTTAAATGCCTACAGACTTCACTTTGTACGTACGAACTAGTTTGATCAACACGCTCACTCTCATTCACTCAAAGTTTTTTAAAAAGGACAAAACAAATCACTCGCACCCGTTAGCTATTCGACCACTGAGATAGCTATGATAGTTGTCATCATCATGGTTGGTTGGTAGGTAGTACCGTTGTTAGTACTATTCGAGCAGTAAATTATCCTCCACCTCGCGTTTTTCTTTGGTTTCCGTCGCTTCTCCGTCTTGCCCCGGCTGCTGCGGACTCTTTTCCGTCGTTTTGCTGAGATCGTCCGTCTGGACCACGTCCGCTAGTGATTGCTTCTTCGGCAGTGGCTGCGAGTGGGCAACGATTCCGTACGGTCGCAGGTGGTACACCAGATAGTCTAGTACGTACATTTGGTTGGGCGACACGTAGTGGAACGAGATGGCGTTGTCCGAGCAGCAGTCGAGACCCTGGGGGAAGACGTTTTTTTTTTAATTGTAAGTTTATCTTTCAAAAGAATTACTCTTCAACTCTCACCTCATCAGTTTTGTAGTAAATGTACTTCCAGTACCAGAAATTTTTGTCCACGTGGTTCGGAATCAAATGATGTTCCGGGACAAACGGGAAGAATCGACCCCGACCAAGGGAGTCTCGGGAGTCTCCCGCAAGCACCTTGACCAATTCCATACATTTGCCTAAAAATAACACAAGTTTGATTGAAAAAGCTTACTAATTTTCTTCAAAATTCGTAAAACTAACCCATTTCGACATCCTCTGCGCCATCATTGTCCTGCCGGCAGTTCTTGTTCGGGATAGCTTCCTCGACAAAGCGCTTCACGGCCGTCTTGCTGAGGACGTAGCCCGCCCCACCGGACATGTAGCCCTGCTTGACGAACGGCTTAAACTTGCACCCAAAGTAGATCGGGATGCTCGGCGAGTACGGGTACAGCATATATCTAAGGTTTTCTAGCACTACGTAGCTAAGGGAAGCGAAAACCAAAAGATTAGTCAGCGGAAATTGAGCAAAAAAATTGAACTGCCTTACGTGTCATCATCCGCCTTGATGAACCAGTCGGCATCGTCCAGATGATGCTGGTAAATGTACTTGAAGGCTTCCTTCGTCTTGGCCCAAAGATTATCACGGCCTTCCTTCACTGGCAGCGGCACCGAGTCGAGAAGTGGGTCTGCAAAAGAGAAACAAGTTGCAATTAGGAGCGCTGAAAAGATTTTGCAACGAATTGATTTTTGGATAGTCCGAAAATTTCCCCCAACTTAACATCCCTGAGAAGTGCTGAAAATGTCAGGGGTGATGACTCGAAAATCGGCGACGCTGACACGAATTTTTGAGATCCATTCACTGAACCGTAAAACCGTGACATAAACAAACCCGGCGCAGTCGTGAGTGCCCTAGCTCATTGAGCAGCTGCAAATCGAGCCAGTATTCGACCAACGCTCATTCGACGTTGCACGCACACACATAAAGAAACAAGTTTTTACACAAAAAGTTTGTATTTATGCGTGGAAATGTAATTTTTAATATAAGTTATGGTTGTTTTAAGTGTTTTGCACAGTATAGAACCATTCAATTGTTTAAAAATAGTCAAAATAGTGTTTTAAGAGGATTTTACGAGTCAGTCATATGACACGAATTGAGTGAGTGTAGCTCATTTTTTCACGTCTCTCATTCTCCAGCAGCCGACCGGCACGAGTCAGGCGGCAGTGGTTGAATAGACACAGTAGGCTTGCAGTCACATGCTAGCAGAGCAATTCCAGCTCAAATCAGGAATTTTTCTGGTACTTTTGTACCCGACCCTCTCCGATTTCAATGAAACTTTTTAGACATGTTATCCTAGGCCTATATAAGCCATTTTTGTGTATATGGAGCCAATTGCACTCGATAATGACATTTGAGAAGGGTGTAAGGGTTTTAAATATTTTTGTATTTTGTAAATTAAATATTGCTGTATCTCGAAACCGTTGCATCGTATCAAAAAGTGGTCAAAGACAAACTTGTAGGAAATTTGACGGGCTTTCCGAAAAAAATACACTGAAAGAAAAATACACGCCATTTCTATGAGATTTTTTGATTTTTAAGTTTAAAAGTGAAATTTTAAGGTGATGTCACGATTTTTTTTCGTTCAAAATTTTTGTGGAAATAGCCTTAGATGTATCAAAAAGACTCACGAAAAATGCAGGATGGTATATCTCTCCTAAAAAAATACAAAAATCATTTACTAAACCTGTTTTTTTGAAAAGTGGTCTAAACGTCAAAATTTTCAAAAACCCATAGTGGGAATCGATTCCCCAGACAATTTTACATAAAAGTCTCCATATTGACCATTGTCCTATGTCCAATCCTTGGGAAGATACAGCGATTTTAAAAATAAAAATGTTGAAAAAATGGGTTTTTTGTGGTTTTTGGCAATTTCTATATGACAGACTTGTTTTTTCAGTCTCGAAAATATTTTTACCGGAAAGCTCGTCCGATTTCCCATAAGTTTGCCTTGGACAGCATTTGAATTGGATGTATGGGCTTACAGATATAAGCATAATTACATTGCTCTTAACTAAAAATAGTATATTTTTTTCAGTGTGGTAGAAACCTGGATAGTAAATGAGCTTACGTAAATATTAGAAAGAGTTAAATTGAAAAGCTGTTAAAGGCAAACTTATGGGAAATCGGACGAGCTTTCCGGTAAAAATATTTTCGAGACTGAAAAAACAAGTCTGTCATATAGAAATTGCCAAAAACCACCAAAAAACCCATTTTTTCAACATTTTTATTTTTAAAATCGCTGTATCTTCCCAAGGATTGGACATAGGACAATGGTCAATATGGAGACTTTTATGTAAAATTGTCTGGGGAATCGATTCCCACTATGGGTTTTTGAAAATTTTGACGTTTAGACCACTTTTCAAAAAAACAGGTTTAGTAAATGATTTTTGTATTTTTTTAGGAGAGATAAACCATCCTGCATTTTTCGTGAGTCTTTTTGATACATCTAAGGCTATTTCCACAAAAATTTTGAACGAAAAAAAATCGTGACATCACCTTAAAATTTCACTTTTAAACTTAAAAATCAAAAAATCTCATAGAAAAGGCGTGTATTTTTCTTTTAGTGTATTTTTTTCGGAAAGCCCGTCAAATTTCCTACAAGTTTGTCTTTGACCACTTTTTGATACGATGCAACGGTTTCGAGATACAGCAATATTTAATTTACAAAATACAAAAATATTTAAAACCCTTACACCCTTCTCAAATGTTATTATCGAGTGCAACTGGCTCCATATACACAAAAATGACTTATATAGGCCTAGGATAACATGTCTAAAAAGTTTCATTGAAATCGGAGAGGGTCGGGTACAAAAGTACCAGAACAATTCCTGATTTGAGCTGGAATTGCTCAGCAGTGAACAGACATTTTGATTTGCTTCATGTGTACGCTGGGTTGGAAACTTTTTGCAGGCCTGTCCCTGAGAGCACCGACCACTCCAGGTTGTGGCCAATTCTGTCGATATGTTATTTCTTATGATCGGTATCAAAAGCCATGAAGTGTGGTACCCATATTGCCCAAACTAGCATCGTAAATTGTTGCGTTCCATACCACTCCTAATACGGACGGGAACTTCAAGGATCTGATTGAGAAACGTCACGTAACGCGCAACACTTTTCATTTTTCTGGATTGACACCGCATTCGAAATATATCTCCAAACCACTGATGGTTTGACACTTTTTTTTAGTTTGTACCCCGATGGGTTGACAAAGTCAAACTGAAAAGTGACAAACTGTCACTTTCTACACGAGACTCACACTTACTAGGAAACCAAACGTTTAGTAGTTTGTGTAAGCGCCATGTAAAAAGCAGGGATACCACTCAGATCCCCTTTTCGAATTCCCGACTTTTCCAAAAACTCAAATAATAGCAATTTCTTTTCTAAAGAATGATTTTTAAACAAAAAACTCTTTATAAAAATGTAAATATTAACAACCAATAACAAAAATCTAAAAAAACATTTTTGACATTTTTCGTAAAAACAGAAACTTAACAACAGTTAAAAAATAAGACTTCAAAAATGAAAGCACTTATATACCGATTCAGAGTAGAAACATAAACAATTATTGTTTGAAATATAACTGAAAGCTTAACAGTACTTTTAATTTCCATGTTTATTTTCAAAATTGGAAAACGTATAGTTTTTGGCAGTTCGCTTCAACTGGAAATGGCAAAAAGTTGAAGATAACTGAATTTAAAGTTCATTCTTAAAAAAAATTATTTGAAATCAAAAAACGCTTAAAACATGATAACTGTAATTATTCTTTCAAAGAATTTAGAAAATATCTAGAAATTCGTTAGAAAAAACAAATTCGCAAAGTTCCTATCCCAACTTTTTAAATTTTGATAATATTGAAATTTTGAATCAATGTTGAGCTATCTTGTTGACAGTTTTTAACTGTTTTAATTTTTTTCTATGCAAAATTCAGTTTGATAAGATTCCATGTTTTATTCAAAATTATTGAAGTGATAAAATACTATAGATGCAATAACTAAAATCAAAATTTTAAGGATTTTTTTTTCATGTTTTCAAAACTTAAAACAGTTTTTTTTTATTTTTCAATCAGAACTAACAAAGATTGGAATTATTGAATTGAGGCTCTATTTTTATGACAGTTTTATTTTTTTTTTTTAAGTTAAATGTTGCCTTTTGTTTGATAAACTAAAATTAGCAAAAAAAACGTTACTTGAGCAATTCTCTACGAAATCGGTCTTTTTTTTAGAATTTTAATTTTTGTATTTTTTAATCCGACTGAAACTATTTTTTCCGATAAGATCGGAAAATTTCACGAATGATTAATAATTAAACATTGTAAATCGGACCATTAGTTGCTGAGATATCGACGTTAGAAAACGGTGGGTTGTTTGGGTGTGACTTAAAAAACATAAATTTTCCTGTTTTTTTTTTTTTTTTTTTTTTTTTGGGAAGGTGATCCAGCCGCACATCGTTGATGTCGAAACCTCTAAACTGGGCCCTCGTCCTGTCACGTCCGTCAGTAGTCTTGTCGTACATTACAACTAGAATCAGATCTGCCAATGAATTAGTACACTTCGACCAAATAAACACTGACGCTGTATGGATCTGACTCTAGAATAAATGCACAGTGTGTGTTATTCATAAGTCCAAAATGTTCAATTATTCATATAAGTCCAAATATTCATTTGCGGATAACTACCTAACTTGAATTGAATACAAGATTTAAAGCAACCTATCCGAAAGCTACTCTTATCTCAAATCCCCGACATTTTAATTATTAACCAAAAAAAAACGTTTTTTTTTAAACCTGTCTGGCTTCTTTTAAAAAAACAAAAAAAAATAACAGTTGATATTTTACAAGTCGTGAATTGAAAAAGAGACGACCATTTGTTCGTCAGAATTCCAGTAGATCCTCGATTCGCAACAATGGTCGATACAATCATAATCCGACAACCGTTAGTTCAACAGATCAACGAATTTAGTCCGATATCATTTCACTATTGATTGATCGAGACTCTATGGAAATTTTGACAAATCAGAATGGTTTTTATGCTACTTGAATGAAAATCACCGATTCTGATAGAATTACTAAATTCACTGTTACTAATTTTGTCCCTAAATAACTAAAGGCAAAGTATAAAAAGTTGATATTTATAGTTGAAATCCTAAATTCTACAAACACCATTTTTTTTAAACCCGCATCCTAACCTGACACCCACATTAAGATAGGGAAAAATCACATATGTAGCGGTTCATTGTACAAATGTGATATTTCCACTATCGGAGAACCTCCTTGTCTCGATGACAGCTTACCGGCCATCGATTAAGCCCTGAGACTGCGCCAAAGTGGGTTCTCGCAGCATGAAGTGGTGTCCATGTGTAAAAATGGAAGCTTCAGCAATATACTAAACACTTCGATTTCAATTCCACATCGAATCAAATCATACTCTTTGCCAAACAAGCATCAAACCTATGACACTCATTATGACAAAACCCAGGGTAGAAAACATAAATTTTCCTGTTTTTAAACCTTTTTCATGGCAATATCTCAGCAACTCAGTTCAAAAAAGAAAAATATAGATAATTTTCTCAGCTTTTCAAAAATATTTTTTTCAAAAGCGGGCGAACATGTGCACTAATTTAAAAAAATGAACTGCGACTATTTTCAAAAAAGTTACTTAAAAATGGCCTTAACTTGAAAACGGTGCTTCTTATCAAAATTTCACTTATGTACTTTTTGATTGCAAATTTGATTTTACATCGAAAAATGAAGTCGAAAAATGTTTGCGACCAATAATTCGATTTTTTGAAAAAAAAAAATAGTATTGAAATGATTTTTCAATTTTTATGCATCATTTTTGTATGGACAGCTGCCAAATTTGTATGGAAAATTATATGGACAAACTAATTATGCAAAATGGCTTCTTTGGGCATACCGAAGGCACCAAAAAAGTTTCAGTCGTATTAAAAATACAAAAAAAATCGAATGACCGAAATCTGAGAGAACTGCTCACTTGATCCACCCTAAGGTGGTTGAAGCCTTCCTCACATTGATATAGTTATATTTCCCAACAATAGATCCGGACAACATTTTCATCAAAATATCTGAGATCTAGCCTCTTATAAGTGTTAAATCAAAACATTTTCATTTTTTTTTTACAGCAAATCACACGACTCTTTTTTGGTGAATTCTCGATTTTCGTCTCGGTTAAATGATTCTAGAAATTTTGTAAAGCCTTTAAAGAGCGGATTCGTTAATTAGAATTTTGCTGCCTCGAATGTCCGCTAATTCGAACATATTCCAATTTAAAAAAGAAAAAAAAATCAAACCATCCACATTAACGACCCCCGGGTCTTTTGTGGTCTCTATTGCAAGTTTCTGCTCGAACCTAGGAGTCCGAAGGCTTAAATGGGGAGGGCACCTCTTTCTACTCCAAGGAACCTTCCACCCCAGTGTTTGAACTGACGACCTTTGGATTGCGAGTCCAACCGCCGCCAGCGATTCCACCGGAGTAGGCTTGGTTTGGTGTGTTGTTTGTACTTATGGCATGGAGACGACTCCTACACCTGGAATGACTTAACGGCCTAACAACCAAGGCCGGGACCGACATTTTACTTCCTCATCCGATGGAAGGTTGGAGCAGATGGGAATCGAACCCACAATCATCCGCTTACAAAGCGGACAGCGTAACCATTCGGCCACGCACTGCCACTCAAAAAGAAAAAAGAAATAATCATCAAATTTCGATACCACGCTCAAAACCCAAAAAAAGTTGAAATTTTTGAAAAAAAAAACACGGAGGGGAGTTGGGCGGTTTGAAAATTTCAAATTAAAAGGCCATTTTGTTTTAAAGCAATAATAGGGTGACAATAAAAAAAATCGTCATCAGAGATACCCCCTTTAGGTAAAAATAAGTAACTAAGCAAAATTTGAGCAAAATTGGTCGCTATATCGAGTAAAATTTAGTGAAAAAAAATCTGTTCTTAATCTTAAAAAAAATCACTTAACAATGATCCGACACATTTAACGCCACCTTTCGACGGCATTTTGAAATTATTTTTTTCTCCATACAATTTTCGATTTGGCACAGTTATTTATTTTTACCTATAGAATCGAGCCAACAATTTTTTTTTCCTGACACCCTAAGCAATAATTGTGTTGCTGAATGCAGACATATTTTGAGTTAGCAAATTGAACAATCGATTGCTAAAAAAATCAACCCGTACTTTTAGTTAGAATTACCAAAATGTTGTTAGAGTTCCCCTGGCTGGTCTTTCCGTGAAATTTAAATTAAAAAATAAACCAGATGGACTTGAATTCCAAAAGCCCAAATTAAATTCTCACCTGCAGTCGAGCTCATAAAGACCAGCTTGTTGCACCGCGAGCCCCACGTACGTTTCACGTGCAGCGCTTTCTTCTTGTGATTGCTCGGATTGGTCATGATCCAGCAGAGCACGCGCACTTCCCTGTACAGTTGACTGGCGAGCGAGCTGTTCTCGTGCGCGTGGGCCTCCTCGTGCTCACCGTGGAAACCCACGTCCTGTTCCGGCCCCGCAGCATCCCGCAGGTCGTGCCCCGTGTGCGGATCACTCACTATCGGCGGCGCAGCGTCCTTGGAGTGGTAATATTCCGGCAGCCACGGCGCACGATTCGAGGTGCTCGATGTGATGAAGGTCGCGA
The DNA here is from genome assembly GCF_016801865.2 of Culex pipiens pallens. Classification (NCBI taxonomy): domain Eukaryota; kingdom Metazoa; phylum Arthropoda; class Insecta; order Diptera; family Culicidae; genus Culex; species Culex pipiens. The sequence goes on from NC_068938.1 coordinate 110,319,122, forward strand.
ACATAAAGCCGAGCACCGTGCCGAAGATTAGGGTGACCAGCGTTCGCGGATGGCCATGGTTGCGGACACCTTGGGGAGCGAAGAGGAGAGAAGAAATATTAAATACTATCAGTAAATAAAAAGAAACTTTGCGTTTAACCTAATTTCTTCTCCATTGAAGTGAGTGTAAAGTTAGAACAGTTGCTTTCGACAGTTGCACCTGAAGTGAGCCCCGAATCGTCAATAGGTCGTGCATAAGAATGACAATGCTTGCAAATAGATCATCTCCAATGTGTGGTAGTTAGTTGCGTTGCACGGTTGAAACGTGTGCTGATGCGACCTCAGACTCTATCGTAAAAGACAAATTTATGCTTTTGCATGGACGAAATGCCTGGGCGTTGTTATACTTTAAAAAAGTTTTTTTTTCGACACTAACCGAAGATATAATTTCCCCCCTTTGAACGGTTTGTTATAAATTAAGCTAATTTAAATGACCAATTTGAATAAAATCAATGTTTGAACAATTGACACATTTTATAAGCTATTTTAAATTCAAATTTGTCGATTTTTACGTCTTACAGCTACTAATTACGTTTCTCATTCGTAGAAAATATTTGTTAAGCAGAAAATTTCCATTTCCAGTCATTTGATAATAAAGTAAACCAAAATAACTTAACCTTTTTGTAAAAAAAATTAAAGTAAATCTTTCCCAGTTCCTGAGGGGAACACCCTTGAAGAGTATCGGGGCCGGCATTTACAAAGCGGATTCAGTGACAGTTTATTAATCAACATAATGTTAACATGTTAAGGTTAATGTTAACATTCCATAGGTCGCCTCCCTAAGGTGTCGTGATAAGGTCCAGTTTGTGACAATACACTACCTTCCCTTTACTAAGCAATCGATTCCAGAAGGGAAAAGATCACCAGTTGTGTTGGTCCGAGCCGGGATTTGAACCCCGATCTACCGCTTACGAGGCGGAAGCGTTACCACTGGGCTACGTGGCTCGGTCGGCCTCGGTTAACCTTTTTGCACCTCTCGTTTATAGTCGGTTCATCATGAAAGAGGCTTCAAAATTATTCAATTACTATTATTCACGCCTTATTCTAAAAATTCTAAACAAATTTGACGAATAACTTTTATAATATATGTTTGAAAGAACAATGAGTAAAATAGATAAAAGTGTGATTTATATAAATAGATATTTTGGAAACTAATAATTGCGAAACAACTGGACTGGTGTAAAATGCCTTTTTAACAGGGTGACCACTCACATCCCATTTTCAAATTCCCGATTATTCTAGAACCTCAAATTACAGCAATTTCTTATCTAAACATGATTTATTAAAAACTATTTTTTTTAAAAAGGTAATATAAACCACCGAACAAAATTTCAATATGATTTTAAAAAATCGCATCGGGTCTCCTAAGTGTGAAGGTATAGCACGGGGAGAGGGCACCTATATTTACATTTCAAAAATTTTGCGTCCACCTCGGGATTCGAACCGGCGACATCTGAATTGTGAGTCCAGTACGCGGTCCGACACAGGAAACTTAACAATACATTCCAAAAATAATTCAAAAATGGAAACACTCATTATTTTGATTCAGAGAGAAAACATAAATGTCTGATTGTCTTAAAAATATAACCGAAAGTTAACAATGCAATTTCAATGTATATTTTTGAAATTGCTAAACACCAAAAAAAGTATTCTTGATTTTAAATGAAAAAGAGGATTACAAAAAGTTAAAGAAAGCTGAATTTTAGATTTTATTCCTAATTTGTTTTATCAATGAACGTTTTAATCATGATTACAGTTTTTTTAGGAATTTTATTGAAAAAAAATTCTGCCAAGTGCCCTAGAAAATTATGAAAATTTTGGTACTTAATTTTTTGAATCAATGTTGATCTATCAAGTTGTCACTACAGTAGTTGTTCGGTAACTGGGCTGAGAACGTAGCCCAGTCACCGAATGTTGCTCGTTAACTGGGCTGAACAAAAAATAACGAGGGGACCACCGATGCATAATATTTTCCAGATGAAATATAAAAATAAAAGCTACTCAAATTTATTTACAATGCTTACTTCTTATTTTTCTTTAATTGTAACTTTAAATTAAACAAAAGTTTGAAAAAAGTTTTTTTATTTATTGAATATGATTTTTGCATCCATTAACCCCTCAGTCATTTTGGTTTGTTTTGGTTTTTTGACGTTTGTCTGCTTTTTAAGTGGGCTACGGCCCAGTTATCGAGCGCCCAGTTAAAAAGCAGCCCAGTTAAACAACGCCCAGTTACCGAACAACTACTGTATTTAAATGTCTTATATTTTTTCATTTAAAAATAAGACTTAATGTTTGCCCCAAGGTTTGCCCACTAAGTTTAAGCGAAATGTTTGAAAAAACAAATTTCTTGAATATATTTGAAATAACTTAAACCAAAATTTTTTGAATAATTTTTTTTGCAGTTTCAATATTTTTCATATTTTCTATGCGTATAAATAGTTTTCCATTTTTCCATTCAGACTGTTTAAATTTTTCGAACACTGAAAATCAAACTTTAATTTATCTAGAGTAATTTTTCCAAACCCACAATTTTTTTGTTAAGGTCAAACATTTGGAAAAAATATTTCAAATAACTTAATATTTTTTTACATTTAAAAATATTTACCTCAAAAAATATTGCCAAACTCAAGCCGGAATCGTTTATCGAATATTCAAGCAATGTGACAGAATAAAACAGAATCATAACTTTACGCTGGCCTTAGTCGTCGAAATTAAGCTCTATTTTCATATTAGTTTTTCATTAGCTTTGTTGTTGTTTAAAGTAAGATCACAGAAAGCAGCAGTTGAGTGTTGTTTATATACTAATTTGAGGCCGGATGGATGGATACACGAAAAACCATTCCGAAGACCTGGCAACCTTAACAAAAGTTATGAGTCCCATATTGTTTTGGTCACCGAGAAATGATGTTAATTTAATTTTAATCGGACTTTTTCGGTGAAAACTGACAGTGGCAAATGGGCAGTATTCATGATTGCTGAGAGTCGCAGGACTCTCGCCCTTTGCTATTAGTAAGTATCCAGCAAAGCAAAGGGTATAGCATGCATTTGATACTGTCAACTCCCATTCGGCTGTGTTCTCGTCGCTGTCATGTTGTAAACTGGAGCCGAGGGAGGTCCTGTTGTGAATTCTAGTTGGAGGTGGTCCGAAGATCATTGAAGAAGGTAGAATTCGCCATCACCCAAGACACGAAGGCACGAAGGATAGACCATGTCTTGGAGGGTGAAAGGATGATAGGATTTAGTGATAATACCACAATTTTAATATTTGTTTTTCTCTCTTATTTCAGACAAAATGTCTGGTCCGAATCCAAGGTGTTGCAGAAATCTTCCACTATACAGAATGGGGTCTTCCTTCTATCATTTCCTATATTCTGAAAAAGGTGGTGCCCCGAATGTGGACATATAGTTTATCACATTTACTCCATACGGTGTGAACGTGACATGCTGTATGTTTGCTCTTGGTGCATTGGCTATTTTCAAAAACAAGCTAGATTTTTCCTATTATTTTAAGATAAAATTTAGTAAAATCTATCCATCTATTTATTTTGCTATTGCTATAACTTGTCCCTTACCTCACAAACTTTAACTACTCTATTCGTCAATCTTGGAATCGCAATACATTATTGTAGAAATGTAACTGCTGAAAAAAATTGGTAAGAAATTTGGGCATAACTGTTATTAATATGATTAAAGGTACGTTCAATCTGTTTTATTATATATATTAACTATTCTAGTTTGTTTGTCCTGTCCCATATTTCACAACTTCAGTTGTTTTCTTGTAAACTTCTCGTTACAAGTTGGTAGTTCTGTCTAGTTGCAAAATAAGGTTTCTGTATTCTTTCTTTCTGTGTTAGTCTGTTATTCAATGTTCGATTTTATTTTACATTGTACTTATCCCATTTTTTCTCTTTTTCTCTTTCATGTACCTTGCGAGCATACGATGACCGAAAAAGTCATTGTATCAGCCAACACACGTGTATTTTTCACAAAGCCGCGAAACAGAACAAGTATTTTTATAAGTGCGTGAATAACAATCGGTCGTTGAAGCTCAAAAAATGTGAGAACAATATCGCGCCGTGGTTCAGTGATAATAAGGCGAAGAAAGTAGACGACGATTCCGCATGAAGAATATAGCGGAAATTATGTGTTAATTGCACAATGGATGAAGGTTTGAAGTTGACACTATCAAAAGGGAATGGTAAGATGCAATAGTAATATTGCTAGGTTTGATAGTGTCAAAAGGTAAGATCAAGGAATAAGGATTATATGAAACTATATTGTCATAATTATTGTATTCACTGAAATATCTATCCGCTTCCTACCCCCAATGTGTCCTGCACTGGGGGTGCTTGGCGTAACTTCGAGTTGACTCGGGCCGCCCGAGGAATTATGTCGTAGGTGGCTCTTACTACTTTACTTTACTTTTACTGCTCGTACAACCTCCGGGTCATGAGCTGTCTCCAGATGCGCTGCCACTGAACTCGGTCTTGGGCTGCTACTCTCCAATTCCGACTCGGAACTCCCACACTTCTCAGATCTTCCTCCACTTGGTCTAACCACCTCGCACGTTGCGCCCCCCTCCGCCGCGTTCCAACCGGCTCCGAATTAAACACCAACTTCACCGGATTGATAGTCTGGTTCGGTTGGCGCGCATCCAGCGCGTCCGGCATTCTTGCGACGTGTCCGGCCCACCGGATTCGGCCAGCCTTGGCGACCTTCCGAATACTTGGCTTGCCGTAGAGTTGCGCCAGCTCGTGGTTCATCCTTCTCCTCCATACAGTGTTCACACGCACGCCGCCAAAGATCGTCCTAAGCACTCGCCGTTCGAAAACTTCAAGCGCTTGCAGGTCCTCCTCGAGCATCGTCCACGTCTCGTGCCCGTAGAGGACGACGGGTCTTATCAGCGTTTCGTACATGGTACACTTTGTACGCCGGGAAAGGTGACCAGACCGTAAGGTCTTGTGGAGTCCGTAGTAGGCACGACTACCGGTGATGATACGCCTCCGAATTTCTCTGCTGCAGTTGTTGTCCGACGTAACCAACGATCCGAGGTACACAAACTCCTCCACAACCTCGAACTCGTCGCCGTCGATCGTCACGCTCGGTCCTATGCGAGTCCTAAGGGACTCGGTTCCTCCTGCCAGCAGATACTTCGTCTTCGCAACATTCACCTTCAATCCAACCTTATCCGCTTCCCGCTTCAATTCGGTGTACCGCCTGGCCACATCCTCGAACGTTCTGCCGACAATGTCCATGTCGTCGGCGTAGCAGATGAACTGGTTGGACCGGTTGATGATCGTGCCCCGCATGTTGAAGCCCGCCCGCCTCATAACACCTTCAAGCCCAATGTTGAAACAGAGGCCGGAGATACCGTCGCCTTGTCGCAGTCCCTTGCGCGATTCGATCGGGTCGGACATCGCTCCCGAAATCCTCACGCTGCACCGTGCCCCGTCCATCGTCGATTTCACCAGTCTGATCAGCTTCCCGGGAAAGCCGTTCTCGTACATGATCTTCCATAGCTCTTCGCGATCGACCGAGTCGTACGCGGCTTTGAAATCGATGAACAGGTGGTGCGTCGGGATCTGGTACTCGCGACATTTTTGGAGGATTTGGCGTAGCAAAAAGATTTGGTCCGTCGTCGATTTCCCCTCCACAAAACCGGCTTGGTACGGCCCAACGAAATCCTTTGCTCGCTCCGACAGACGACAGAAGATGATCTGAGACAGCACTTTGTAGGCCGCGTTGAGAATAGTGATGGCTCGATAGTTCTCACATTCCAACTTGTCCCCCTTCTTGTAGATCGGGCATATTACTCCCTCTTTCCACTCCTCCGGTAGCTGTTCTGTGTCCCAGACCTTGACTATCAGCCGGTGTAGACAGGCCGCCAGCTTGTCCGGGCCCATCTTGATGAGTTCAGCACCGATACCATCCTTACCCGCTGCTTTGTTGTTCTTCAGCTTCTTGATGGCATCCTTAACTTCCCTCATCGTGGGTGCTGGCTCGTCCTCGCCGTCCACCATACCGCTGACGTCGTTTCCCCCGTCGCCCTGGTACTCCGCCTCTGGGCCGTTCAGGTGCTCGTCGAAGTGCTGCTTCCACCTTTCGATCACCTCACGCTCGTCCGTCAAGATGCCTCCGTCCTTGTCCCGGCACATTTCGGCTCGCGGCATGAAGCCAGTCCGGGATTGACTAAGTTTCTTGTAGAACTTACGTGTTTCGTTGGAGCGATACAGCTGTTCCATGTCCTGGCACTCCAACTCTTCCAGGCGGCGCTTCTTGTCCCGAAAGAGATGGGTTTGCTGTCTTCGCAACTGTTTGTACGACTCCTTGTTCCCACGGGTGTTGTGCAGCAGCCACTTGTCCCGCGCTGCTTTCTTCTCGTCCCAAATCGCCTGACATTCCTCGTCGAACCAGCCGTTCCGTCGAACTCGGTCCACGTACCCGATGGCGCTCGATGCCGCTGCGTTGATGGCTGCTTCCATATGGCTCCAGCAGGCCTCCAGAGGGGCTTCGGCAAGCTCACCCTCGTCAGGCAACGCAGCTTCGAGTTCCCGCGCGTACTGGGTAGCGACCTCAGGATCCTTGAGCCGCTCCAGATTATACCGCTGCGGGCGACGGTACCGGATCTTGTTGACCTCAGACAGGCGTTGGCGCAGCTTTGCCACCACCAGGTAGTGGTCCGAGTCGATGTCCGCGCCACGGTAGGTTCTGACGTCGATTATGTCCGAGAAGTGCCGACCATCGATGAGAACATGGTCGATTTGCGTCTCCGTGTCGTTTGGTGATCTCCAGGTGTACTTGTATAGGGAGGTGTGCTGGAAGAAGGTACTACGTATGGCCATGTTTCGGGAGGTAGCGAAATCGATGAGTCGTAGGCCGTTCTCGTTCGTCTGCTGGTGAGCGCTGAACCTCCCAATAACCGGTCTAAACTCCTCCTCCTGGCCAACTTGAGCGTTCAAGTCGCCGATGACAATCTTGACGTCGTGTTTTGGACACTTCCTGTACTCGCGGTCAAGAAGCTCGTAGAAAGCGTCCTTGTCATCGGCGTCGCTTCCCATGTGCGGGCTGTGCACGTTGATGATGCTCAGGTTGAAGAATCGGCCCTTGATTCTCAACCGGCACATTCTGTCGTTGACTGGCCACCACCCAATCACGCGCTTCGCCATTTCACCCAGCACGACAAAAGCTGTCCCCAGCTCGTGTGTATTGCCGCCGCTCCAATACATAGTATACCCACCGAATTCTCGGTGGTCCTTCCCCGTCCAGCACACCTCCTGCAGCGCCACGACTTCGAGACCGCGGACCCGCAATTCGTTGTGAAGAATGCGGTCGCTCCCATCGAAGTTGAGGGACCTGCAGTTCCACGTCCCGAGTTTCCAATCCCTGGATCCCCGAAAATCGGGTCGGCGATTGGATCGGCTCGCATCTGGAGCTCTCTGCACTACGGTTTTACGGCGGGTGCGTGTAGCCATCACCAACCCCCTGTCTCGCCGGAGGACCGTCGTGCCGGTACTGTTTAGAGTCCCACGCCGACACAGGGACTTTCAATCAGCCGCCCCTAACCTGGGGTACAGACGCTGTTTCGAGCCGCCCCTAACCTGGGGAACAGACGCTCGAGGGGGGGGGGGGTCCTAACTCTACCTGCTGTAAGCCGCCCCTAACATGGAGAACAGACGCTTACCTCGACGATGGAGTAGGACACCGGTTTCCTTGAGCCGCCCCTAACCTGGGGAACAGGCGCTCGAAGAGGGGGGGGGGGGGTTCCAACACCCGCTGCTGTCAGCCGCCCCTGACCTGGGATACAGACGCTAACAGCTTGCGAACACTCGAACTCCTCTTGATTCGAGCCGCCCCTAACCTGGGGAACAGACGCTCTTGGAGGGGGGGGGGGTTCTTGGTTGCGGCGGAGGGGAGGGGGGGCACTTCACTTTTTAATTCAAAATAATAACCAAAAAAAAATTTTTTTAAACTTTTCTCCGTTTTCAAAAACAAATTTTGCACACTCCGCGTTTTCCGTGCCGCGCACTTGTGTTCGTTTTCTACCACACTACACTACTGCCGTACACCACGATCAACGTGGTCGAGGGACGACGACGACGACGTTCTTTCAAAGGCGCCTGGCTGCGTGTATTGTTTTTTTCCTTCTGCTGTTGGCTTTGGCCCGTGGCCGATCACAAATTCGCGCACTAATTGCAGCCAAATTAACGACCGGCGAGCACGGATTTCACCGGCGTCTGGATCACTCAGTGTTCCGACGGTAAATACGGCCACTTCGCGACGTGGGACACTACGGTACCGCGGGTTTTTCGACGAATTCCGGCGGAACGGTCGGGAGCTACTCTTCACTCCAGCGCGCACACACACGTAGGTGGCTCGTGTACAGGTTCACTCACCTCTCCTCGCGGCAAGGTTTTCCGTAGGTCTACACTCGAACATGCAACATGGGACAGCATGAATCTTCAGCTGAAGCCGGACGAATGTATTCCGAAATTACAGAATTACAGAATTACTTTTTCGGTGAAAACTGACACAAATTTTAGAAGAAAGATGATGAAATTTTAGGTGGATAGATCGACATTGAAAGGGTGGATGTTGCTATTTAAGATGAATTTACTATATAAAGTAAAAATATTAGGAAGGCACCAGCCACCTAAAGGTGGATTAAGTAATGTTTCGATTGAAACTTGCGTTTTAATAGACCAATTTCCATTTTTTTGAGTAGAAATGTTATTATTATCAAATCTTGATTATTCACAAATAAAACCGAATTTATGCATAAACATGTGTTTTCTCATTTATTCGGATACTAGATAAGCAGCCAGAAACTGATTCAAATATCATCATATTACACATTTTTTCAAATGAATCTAAAAGTTCCAAGATCTGGCAACCCTATCTCAAGTTACGATCACTTAAGTGATATTTTGGGATGTTTTTGAAAGTGGATCTTATTTATTTGTATGTAAACAATGTCCAGATCCATAATCCGACCTATCGTTGCATAAGTAATTGAGAGACCTTCCAAGCGAGTCTAAAAGTTTGATGATCTGGCAACCCTGTCTGATGCTATGGCCACTTTAGCGATATTAATGTGCTTTTTGAGGTCGGATCATGAAAATTGGACTATGTTGGGTCCATATCCAAACCCGAGTTTCCTTCACTTGATGTCCAAAGAATGATAATCTCGGGAGAAAATTATTAAGTTAGTAGTGAGGAAGGCACCAACCACATCACTAGATTATGCTACTTTTTAAAGTAACACCCTAATGCGCATCTAAAGCACAAGAATGGCTTTAGAAAACATCCGTTTGAAGATAAAACTCTTCGCTCTCTTCCACAAAAGTGGTTCAGAATGACGGTCGTACTACTTTTTTGAAGACTGCAAAGATTCTGTTTCGTCAGCACACAAAAAATAAAAAATAAATTAATTACATCAAAATGTTGACACCCTAATGCCTACCACATTGAAAGATGCTCCGATTTTGTTCTCACCTCTCAACCAACTCTCAACAACAATTGTATATTTTGTATAACCGAAAAATAAATGGTACTCACCTAAGTCGGTAATCTTCATGGCTGCAGAATATCGCCTTCTTCTATCCACCGTGATGCTTAGCGGAAAATAGTTTCGATGTAGAACGTATCTAATATATTGCACCTATTTCGGCAGACTTCCATCTGTTCACAACTCTTTTCTAGTATTAATTAAATTCGTTCAGAACGCAATGAGTAAAATCAAACTAAGTTAACTAACTTAAATCATGAGTTCGCGCACTGGTCACAACTTTCGCAATCACTTTTCAAAGATGCACTAAACTTAGAACTAGCTCTTTTTTTTCGCGGCACGTCCCCAAAGCCAACTCGCTCGATAATGACTACGGCTAGCGAAATTCGTTACACCTTTAATTGAATCTCAACCCGTAGGTACAGTCCAGCGTGGAATTGTTGTGTTTTTGCGGAAGTAAATTAGCGTATCAAAGGGAGCAGCGTGTGAGTGAGGGAGTGAGAGCGCCGGGCCGTAATCGTTCTCATCAAAAATCAGTTTTCGCCGCGGTTTGTTTTGTTGGCTTTTGTTGCACTGGTTTGGTCATCTCGTCACAAAACTCAGTAATGAGTGTCTACTGATACGTTACGGTTCGTTTACTTCGTTTGGTTCTTGCGCTCTTTTTTTTTTAAAGCGATCCACGAATTCTCACCCCAAACGCACAATACAAAAAGGGGAAGTGAGGAGAAATGTGTGTGTGTGTGTGCTTGTGCTATTGAGTATATCATTTACTTTGTATTGTTATTCTAAATGCATTCTTTCACCTCACGTGAGCGCGGTTTTTAATTCGTTCCGTTATAGTGAGAGCTATTAAATGGTTGTGTCCGGGCGAGGTTTAGGTCGCTGTGATTAGATCTGGAAAAAAGGCAAAAGAAGAAAACTCCAATTGGTGTCTTTATCCGAAAACGATTTGGGCAATTCAAGCATTGATCCATCATAATAACTTCGGATCGAAACACTTCTAGATTGTAATATAACTTTTTTGAAAAACATTCTCTAGGAAGAGGTAAATAGTATAAATTTATAATAAATTTCCCATAGTAAATTGATTTAAGTTCCATACTAACTTCGGGACAATGGGTCATTTTTTTAGGCTAGTTTTTGAAACTTTAATTTAATAAATTAAAAACTTTTGTCTTTTTCATATATCCGTGAACCACGGAAATGTCGATTTATGCACCGAAAAATTGTCACTCAATTATCTCGGCACTGGCTGAACCGGTTTTAACCGTTTTGGTATCTTTCGATCTGTCTTGAGTTCCCATAAGACCCAAATGAATATTATAATGTTTAGTAATAAATTACTTCAAAAAATGCAAAAAAGAACATTTTGGGGAAAGTCCGGAAGATTTTTAGAAAGGTATTTAAAAAACCTAGGGGAGTTTAGTGTAATTTGGACACCCCTTTAAAAATCTGGAGTTTTTTTGAAAAGGTCCTACAAACAAAATTTTCTTTTTTTGCTTTTTGGGTGTTTTTGAATACCCCTGACTCAAGGCGGTTCTAAAAACACCCAAAAAGCAAAAAATTAAAATTTTGTTTATAGGACATTTTCAAAAAAAAAAAAAAAACTCCAGAAATCATCTTTTTCGGATATACGGTGAAAACGGCAATTTAAGTGATAAGGCTATTACTAGATAAAGCCTAGGAGTATGGACAAACCAAAAAAGATAGAATAGGTTAAGAAGTTTTGGAATAATATGTAAAAGTTTCCGAAGTCCGGTGGGCACTGCCCTAAGTTCTAATATTTTAAGTAAATCTTTCCCTGTTCCTGAGGGGAACACCCGTGAAGAGTATCGGGGCTGGCATTTACGAAGCGGATTCAGTGACAGTTTATTAATCAACATAATGTTAACATGTTAAGGTTAATGTTAACATTCCATAGCTTGTCCTAAGGTGTCTTAATAAGGTCCAGTTTGTGACGATACACTACCTTCCCTTTTCTAAGCAATCGATTACAGAAGGGAAAAGATCATCAGTTGTGTTGGTCCGAGCCGGTATTTGAACCCCGATCTACCGCTTACGAGGCGGAAGCGTTACCACTGGGCTACGTGGCTCGGTCATATTTTAAATATTTTAAGGTTGGGAAATAAGGTTTACAGGGATTATATGGCAACAAAGTGGGCAATTTTTGTTAAGGGGGTTGCTTGGACGATGTCTGAGATATGTACGTATAAATACTGTGCATTTCATCCAATTTTTCATCAAAAATTGCAATTTCTTATATTCGAATGGATGAAAATCTGATTACAGCTCATTTGGCGTTCAACTAGACCAGGGGTGCTCAAAGTATTTGGAGGCCCGGCCAAATTATCAGCTCAAATGAGCTTGCGGGCCAAATTTACGATATAAGCCATTAAAAAAAAATAAATAACGTTACATTAATTTAAAAGACAAGAAAATACATCTATCAGCTGGTGTTTTTTGAAATTTGCAGTAATTTTGTGAACAATTTCGTCAATTGAAAATAATAGAAAACACAAAAAGGCATTTTTCCATCAGTATTGTTGATTTTATTTAGTAATCTGAACAATTTATGTAACGGCGTAATTTCATCTTTAAATTAAGTGGGACTAAAGAAAATTAGTTGATAGCCAGAAATTCAACATTTTGTCGCTTGTGTGCTATCTTGTGCCATGTCTGCTGTAACAAGACAGGACATGTCACAAGATAGCACACAAGCGACGATTTAATAAAAAAAATGTTAGCAAATGTTTTAAGCACCCGTAAAGTTGAATTGCTCCCCTCCCACTAACATTTACACACAAGATCCTCTGTAATTATTTAGTCAAATGTAATTACAAAAGCCGACTCGGTCCTAACCAGGTCCCAGTACCGAAAAGGACCTAATAAAAATAATTTTATGAAAAAAAGAAAAGTTGAATTGCAATCATTATTTTCTAAAAATATAAAATTCGGAGAAAAAACATAATAGCTAAAAAAACTAAATAAATTCACTTAATTTCTAATATTTTTTTTAAATAAACCCAAACATACTCGAAATCATTCTAAACGCAGAGGAATTCATTTTTAATTAATTTCAGCTGATAACACTTCAAATTCCATTGAAATTTTAAAGTATTTTGGAAAAAACATTTTGTCCCTGATTTTTTGAGCCAATTTTAATAACGGGGGAAGGTGATGGTGCAACACTCAGTGCACTGCAGCAGCCTTATTCCTCCGATTTCGACATTTTGTATGCCTTCCTAAGTCAAATTTGAACGTTTCATAAATGTTTTCAATAATGTTTGATGAAAATTTTGACGATATTGACTAGTTTCACTCATATTGAAACGTGTGAAGTTGTTTTAATTTAATTTAAGATTTTTGAACATTTCTGATCCTAACATGGAGATCAAAATAAAAATAAATCATTAGTTTTTTATTGACAAAAATTAAAAAGGTTAGCATAAAGAAAGTTTAAAAAACCCCAATTTTGAAAAAGTATAAAATCACTTTAGAAGTGGTCAACGGGCCATTTTACATGATCATTCAAAATGGGTCCGCGGGCCACAAAAAATCATCTCGCGTGCCTCGTTTGGCCCGCGCGCCATACTTTGGTCACCCCTGAACTAGACTCTAATGTTGATTGTTTTACATTAATTTCAATGAAATTTCTAATGCTGGTTTACAAAAACATTAAAATATGAAGGGCTACGGAATGTAATTAAAAATGGATCGTCTCAGGTTAATTAGTTCTTTATAGAGATTGGTTTAGATAAATCTAAACGATACCTTAATCACTCAAAACTATACTTGTGTCTAATCCAGAATCAATGTTTAAATCATTTCAGAAATATATGTTTTATTTATTTATACTACACTGAACCATTTGTTATCTTCCTATTGAATTATAATTATATCACTAAACATTATTTAAACCATTGTGAGCAAAAAAAATCTAAATATAAAGCAATTACAAAACCAGGTTTAAGGATAAAAAAATCCTCAAAAATCAAATGTTAAAATTATTCTTCAACATTTGTCCAAATTACCCCAGAAAAGGTGTTAAACCTCTACTGCCCATATTTTTTCCGAATATTTTTATTTTTCCCGTGTTCAGGAGGTCATTTTGAGCATCTTTTGTTCTACGAAAAACTGTACTTCTCTTGTTTTATGTTTTTCTTGTTTAATTTTTAGTATTTTAATTTGCATTTATCTTGTTTAGTTTATGTTTGTTTTCGGTAGTATTAGGCCTATTCTACCACCTCCTATCATTACATTTTGCCTATCTATTTTTTCATTTTTTTTAGATTGACTTTTAAAAAAATTTAACATGTTTTTCACATTTTGTGAAGTTGGATCTCAGATATATTGATAAAAATTATGTCCGGAACAATCATGCAACCCATCCTAGAATGAGTAATCAAAAGACCTTCCTAACGAGTCCAAAAAGTTGAAGATCTGACAATCCTATCGATAGTTACAGGTTGACCACTCAAATTCCATTTTCAAATTCCCGACTTTTTCCCGACTTTTCAAGAAAATCAAACAATAGGCATTTCTTATCTAAAAAAAATATGTCAAGCAGAAAACTTGTTATTAAAAAGTCAATATAAACCATCGCCATTGAAAATTTTCGTAAAAACAGAAACTTCACAAAAAAATCCAATATTTTATTGTAAATTAAAGCACGCAGAAAACAAGTTTTAATTCAATTCAATTCGGTTTTATTGGAGAATAATCAAGGTACAATCAGTTCTTTTGCAATTCATAACAGAGTTTTGGAGTTCCTTTCAGCTGTGTGTTGCATCATAATCCATTTTGGAACAATTATTTCTATTACTATAGACGATGTATCAAAAAGATTTAAACCTGTTCCTACCAGATTTTACAAACAAGAATATTGAGATGCAAATAAAAAAATCAATATCTTGCAATTTTACATAGTATAAAAGTTGTGATTTCTATCAACACAAGTATATAAATATAAAATAAATGTGTGATAGGGGCAGGGGGGGCAGAATGGACCAGGGGGGCAGAATGGGCCACCCTTGGTTTTGGGCTTTAGAATGGATTTAGACCAATTGTAAGGCAAGGGTCTTATAAAGGACGTCAAATAACTTCACCATACCGAAAACGACGTTTGAATTCATTGTATTTTTCGAATTATGAGCAAAAATGTAAATTATTGACAAAACTACGTAAATGTTGTTTATTTCGAGGTTTTTAAATAAGCTTTCTGAAAAGTTGGGATGTTTGAAAAAGTTTGCTCAATGCTTATAACGTTACTAGATGCTACTACCAAGGTATACAAACAACAACGGAACCTTAAAATCATTTAGAGACTTGGTGGTGGAAGTGTTAAATTAAAATCCACTTGGGGGCAGAATGGACCACCCTTATCCTGCCTTATAAAAACAATCATAAGTTATGAAATTTGGATTAAATGGATTATTTCACTCCTGGTAGCTTCACAAATCACGTTTAATGCAATATTAGTTGATTTTTTAGTTGTTTTGATGATTATTTGTAAAAATAGTGTCCTTTTTCAACATATTAACACTATTTTCAAAAAAATTGTTTTGATAAGTGACTATTTTTATTAAAGTGGTCTAACTTCATGGAAACTATGTTAGAAAGGTACCTTAAGTCATTTCTTATCTCCCTTCAACGTTTTATTAGACAAAATGGCTTGTTTTCTAAGGTGGCCCATTCTGCCCCGCAGGGTGGCCCATTCTGCCCCGCACCCTGGAAAAAAAGTCGAAAAAACTTTTTTTTTTAAAGTGGCTCAAAAACAGTTTTAAGCTAAAAAAATTCATCAACCAAGTATACAACATTGAAGGGAACATCCCAAAGCATAAGCTTACTATACTGAATTCATAAGTTTTCATGTTTTTCTATGGTTTTTGGCGCATTTTACTTAGGCGGGCCATTCTGCCCCCCCTCCCCCTATATATCAACATCGGAAACCATCTTTGCAAATAGCCCTGAAACGACGGCAACGTGTGGCTCCATCTCCAGGGAATCACAAATTTCCGACTTTTTCCCGATTTTTGACGGAATCTGGCGAATTCCTGACTTTTTCCCGACTTTCCGGATTTCCCGACTTGAGTGGCCACCCTGTAGTTATGAGTACAGTTAGGTTGCAAACTATACAAATGTCAACCATTCAGAACATTTTTTAAATCATTGAAAAAATCTAAAAAGAAGCAATTTTCTGAAAACTAAAGAGTAGCAGTTCTTTCCAATGCTTCTTAAAAATCGGGACAAACTTTTTTGGAGTTCGTCTGAGCTGGCAATGCATTTCTGATGATTTAGTTCTTGGAAAAGTTCCAGATCGAATTCAAATAAAAACAAGCTTCTACTTCTTTTCCCACATAAACCCTTACTGTTGTCTCTATACAAATCATATAAAACATTTACAAAAGAGAATCTGAATCTCAATAGCAACTTTAGTTAACGAAACAAAGCTGATATTCATGAAAATTTATTGAAATAATTTAACAATTTGGTGTAATTGTGATTGATTTTATTGGATGCTTGATTTTGTGCAAAGTAAAACAGAGGGTTCACAGTTCTTACTTCCCTAATGTATTTTTTCAGCAAATTAACAGCGATAATCTGAACTCGACACCATAAAATGATTCAACAAACGCATCTTATCAGCCCAATTCTCCGCATCTTATCGGAAGGTCAACTTAGTACCAAAAAGTGTTTTCTTTTTCTTTGTTGCTTCGAGAGATGTAAACTGATAAGAACTCCGGCGAGACTGCACAATCCAGACATGAAGCGTATTCCATCTATGTTCTCCCGACTTACGATGATTTTCCATCAAATTGTAGAGATCCAGCGACGCGCGATGAGCTCAGCCACAGCCAATTATAAATTTAATATCATTTCGCTTTCGGCTTCTTCCAGACACAAACCACTCCGATAGCTGGAAGGCCGGAAGTTGTCGGTATCGAGAAGCAAAGTCGCTTTCCGGCTTCTCTGAAGCGCACCACCACAAAGCACGACACTTCACGGGTCACATTTGGCAATGCACTTTACGATAGACACAATTTCACAAATAAATTCATCCAATTTTCACAGCTAGCTTATTTTGTTGATTTATGCGAAATCGCGAACCAGCATAGAAAAACACTGCTCGCTGCTCGGACAACGAAAGGAGAGCAGCATTAATTCTGACAGATTCAAACGAGCGGTGGAACTGGTAATGAAGGCCGAATCGATGGAAGTACTAGATTAAAGCGTACTTTTAGGCGTTTTAGCGTTTTAGCATTAGCATTATAACTAGTGCCCACCCGTAGTTGCTACAGATTGTCAATGGAAACAGATTGGTCGATGATTGACAGATCCAAACTCGCTGGACACCAACTGTGGCAGTGTTGCAAGCGCAAAACATACCGTCATCATGGGTAGCATTGGGTCTGAGGGGTGAGATTGGGTCATACAAATTTCAGCATTTTTGTATGACTTAATCTCACCCCTCAGACCCAATGTCACCCTTGATGATGGTACGTTGCCAGTGCAGATTTATTTTGCATCGACCAATTTATTTCGCTTGACAATGTGTGGTAGTTTCTACTTCGTTATAGACCAGGACATCCAGAAGCTTCATCCACGTGTCACGGAAGATGAGTGCATTGCCTCAACATTCAATACTTCGGACACCTAGTTTCGCGTTGGAATCTCGCAATCGAGAACGCCAAGGCAATGCTTAAGGCTACCAACTGTACGGATTTTTTCCTTACCATACGGATTTTCGACCCTCTTCGCGGATTTTTAACAGGCCGGAATTTTTGTAGGGAATTTCACGCATAATACGGATTTGTACGGAATTTTAACAATTTTTTAAACATTAAATTGCTTTTTTTAAAAAAACTCTAGAATTGTTCTTTTAGACATTCCTTACTAAATATATTTATCCATTAAAAGATCCAAAGGCTTTCTAAAACTTGTGAAAACCTTTGAACATTTGAATTAACAAATCTAGAGTTTTTTTAAAGGTCCTATAAACTGTTGTGTTTCACATGTTATAGGACCTTTTCAATAAAAAAAAAAACTCTGGAAAAGTGTTCGTGAAAACGATATTATTCGTAAAAGCAAACTTGACATTTCGTAAACTTTTAAACGCTTAACAAAAAAAAATGAAGAACATAATGATTTGATTCAAATCACGGTTTATTTTATGAATACTTTTAAACGTGAAAGTCATAAGCACTCTGATAGAATTTTGTGAAACACAGTTTTATATTTTTAATTCTCAAATTTATTTAGTTTAATTTATCTAAATAATTCCTTGACAGTTTTTTGTTATACCATGGAGTCATATTGGCAAAGTGTACGGATTTTTGCTCAGCAAGAGTTGGTAGCCTTAGCCAATGCTATAGAGCGAATAATTTGATTTGATTTCGTGTTGTAGCGTGCGTGCAGTTGGAGAAAATATCAACCGATGCAGACTTTACTGTCCACACACTGCCATTCTAGTACCACACCCTTTTCGACCACCTTGTCAAACACCCCCGGCATGACATCTGCCCGCTGTCAAACTGAAATCGTCTTTCGCTTCGGCTGGCTGGAGGTCGCTTCTGCTCGTCGCAACATTTTTCTCACCGTCGGAGGATTCCATGTTGCGAAATCGAGGATTTTTCGACATTTTCCTCCTAGTTAGTGCGTTCAAAATCACCTGAAAATATCGCCAAACTTGCGGCGGGGAACTAACCTAGCGAGTGAGCGTAAAAATTGCGTGAATCGGGTTTAGTTTTGGTTGAAATCGCGGTTAAAGTCTTTTTGGGTTGTATATATTTTTCGTTTCGCGGCGTCGTCTTCACGTTTTTTCCCGTTGACCGACGGCACGGAGGTGTGTGAGAATCGACGAGAGAAGTCCCGTTTTGTTCCGGATTTGTGGACTTGAGTGTTTCCGGAATGTCGCTCCGAAATTTTCGCAAACCAGCGCATTCCGCCGCCAACGGAACCGCAGTTCCAGGTGAGTCTCTTTTCGGTTCGGTTCTTGTTACGGATTTTCTTCTCGTTGCCGCGCCGCCACTTTCTCCCGCGGTCTCGCACGCGGAACAAACACACTCACACACCGCAAACACGCCGCCGGAGAGCATCGCACCACCACATGAGAAAACAAAGCGAGCAGCTGTTTTTTGAAGGTGGTTGTGTTTGGCGGGATGTTTACGTTTTTCTGGTTGCCGCGAGAGCGTCGGGTTGGAGTAGTTTGTCGCAAAAAAAAAAAAACCGATGTTGCGAAAACATTTCTAGAGATTTTTATAAGGTTTTAAATGTTATTGTCTTTCATATGTTGACACGACTTATTCAAAAAAATCTCTAGATTTGGACACAACGAGATTCCAATGGGTTTTTGCCTCAGGAACAATGTTTTCATAAAACAAAAAAAATCCTATAAACCATTTAGAACTCGCGATTTACGATTTACTGAAAAATTGTCTTTTTCATAGAAAATAATATATTTTGTTCAGAAGCTTTGAAAAATGCGTTCAAATTACCTCGTATTTCACTACAAATCATAGTTTGAGTTCCCACCAATTATGTTATGTATTCATATTTGTATTTTTATTTCAAAAATATACATAAGGTTAAGCCTTTTATCGTACACAGAGATATTATTGAAGTCAAACATGATAAAACTACAAACAAAAAAACTTAAAACTAACTAAAAATTACATTAGAGTATGTACTTTAATAGGGTCCTAAACCCCTCTATAAATTTCTATGCACCACAGTAAAAAACACGATTGAAAACAATTTCTGATCAATTTTTTTTTATTTAATGCAATTATTTTTTTAGAAGACAACATTTTTTCGATGGATTAACTATGGTCCTCTTGGAACTAGCTGTCAAGTAGGACCTTTTCTGTCATGAAGTTATTTTTTTAAATTGCTTTAAAAATTGTTCTCAGAAATATTAGCTTCATCGTTGCGAAAAATAATATCACAAATTTATGCATAATTTTAAGACCCAATTGATCATTGTATAAACAAAGAGAAATAACTTAACCTGAAAACAAATGAAAATGACTTCCACAAGAAGAATTCCAGTTAAAAAAATAAACTGATCAAGAAACTGTTTCTATCAAGTGTTCCTTAAATATTACCTACACTGATGCTTGACATCACTAATAAAAGCAAAATTTTCCGACGATGAGGCAAAGCATTCCACAGGCACGAACTATGAATGAATTCCCCAGATAAGGCTAGTACGCTGATCGGAAGGAAAGGGGTCAAGAAACAGCTTTACGAACAGCAGAAAAAAAGAGAGAGAGAGCGATTTCTTGGGGCTTTTCTTCACCCTCTTTGACTTGCTTGCGCTGCCGCTGCTGCCCATTTGATTTTTTTCTTGACCGGTTCCTTCCGAAGTGCGTATACCGCTATAATGATGAGCTGGAATTAGAATGTGATGTGTACGTTGTGACCAACTAAAGGAAAGTTCTTCATATCCAGACTTTTTCTTGATTATGTCCTATAAACATATGAAACATAATAGCTTATAGGACCTTTAAAAAAAACTCTAGATATAGATAAGTTGGCTCTTTGAATTTGATAAGTCTAAAAAAAACAAAAAAAAAACTGCATCTGAAAATATTTTAGTAAAGGTATGCCAAGAATTGAATGATATTGAGAAACATGGTCATATCTGCGAAATGTAAGGTATGCACTTCGGAAGAAACCGTTCAAGAAAAAAAAAATCAAATGGGCAGCAGCGGTAGCGAAAGCAAGCCAGAGAGGGTGAAGAAAAGCCCCATGAAAAAGTTCCCTCTCTTTTGTTCTGCCGTCCGTAAAGCTGTTTCTTGACCCTCTTTCTTTTGAAGAGCATACCGGCCCTAAATAGTAAATGAATATATGAATATCTAATACAACTGTTGAAACAAACTTTTAAATGGCGTTCAGTTTCTACTGACAAATGAGAGAAATAATATTACCGTAAATAAAGTGAGATAAAAGAAGAGTTTTTTTTAATGACTAGACCATTATTGCGACAAAATTTTAAAATGGTTAAAAGATCAGCGTTTAACAAAGAAATACAGGAAGTTCTGAAATAGGACAAGATAAATAAACTTGGGTGTCATCAGCAACAGATTGTATACTGCAATAACGAACATGTCTTGGGAGATCATTAATTGACATTGTAAAAGCTAAGAGACCTCCAACGAATCCTTGAGGAACACCTTGTTCGTTTTGTCTAAATTGTGATCGAATGCCGTTGATTTCTACCAATTGTTGTATTCCTCTTAAATAACTCGTAAACAAATTACAATTTAGTTTATGGAGTTTTTTCTTTTTTTGAAAAAAGGTCCAATAAATCATTTTTTTTGTTTTTACTTTTTGGGTGTTTTTGAATACCCCTGACACCCAAAAAGCAAAAAAACTTTAAATTTGGTATATTGGACCTTTAAAAAAAAAACTCCTGGTGTCAAGGTTGAAACAATGTTTTTTTTTGCCTGCAATTTTTACGATTTTCTTTCTTAAAACCAACTAAAAAAATGTCGCTCGATTATCCGAAGGACTTGGCAAAATTTTACTTCGGATAATCAAATCACGATTTTTTTTTTCATTGTTGAGTTTTAGTATGACCCCTAAACTACTCTAAAGTGATTTAGAATTTTTAAATCCAAGATGGCGGCCAAAATGGTCATGATTAAATATTTAAAACAAAAAATTATTAACTTAATAAGCAATCAACCAATCAAATTCTAAAATGGGGTCGCAGAACTCAAATTTTACATTAAATGTAAGAAAATAAAAAAAAAACAAAATTTTTGTTCGTGATTCTATTATTTGAAGTCCGAATTATTCGGATAATCGAACTTCGAATAATCGAAACTTAAGATAATCGAGGCTTCGGATAACCGAGTCTGGACTGTACCATCATCTTGTAGGCAACTTCTTTCTGATTTTTTTGCGTTTCAAATAATTAGTTTTTGTCACTTCAGTGATAAGTTGATATCAATTTTAAAAATTTCTTATGAAAATTTAATTTGCATGACTATTTTAGCTACTGCCAGCATGTTATGTTTCCTAACCTTTTGCATTGTTTTATAACAGCAGTTGACATGCAAAATTAAAATTTTTAATTAACTGCTCTTAGTACTTTTTTTTCAAAAAATGGTCGCCAATGAAAAATGACGACTTTATGGATCAATATGATTACAGAACATTATTGGTGGGACTCTCGACTATGATTTGAAGTGAAATACGGGACAAATAAAACGCATTTTTAATGTTTAAAACAACATATGAAAATATTTTCTATGAAAACAGACCATTTACTTCAGTATATTGTAAATCGTGAGTTCCAAACAATTTTCCGCAACATCACGTATTTTTTGGGACACACTAGTGTTGAGGTTATGTGCTGCAAACAAAGCTCGTATGACGGTGGGTAGATGTGTGAGTGCGCTTTTGGGTGGTGGGTGTTGTGTGGAAGGAGGGAGAGGATCGTGGAGTAAACAAAGAAGTTGCGGTGCGTTTAGTTGTCGCTTGATCAAACATTTTAATAGAAGAAATTTCTTTTCAAAGCTTTTTGAAAATTTTGGAAGTTTGTGAGATAAAAGAACTAAAAAGACGTGAAACTGAATTCGCGATTTTCAGTGTAAGAACGGACCTTGACCTATCTTATTCACCAGGTTCCCTTACACCTACATCTCACCCTTGCTCTGAGTCAGTACGCGCAACACGCTAGAACAAGTGTTCATCCATAAAGTACGTCACGCTAAAATCCGGAACATTTCATCGATTGTCGTTTCGTTTACTTTTTACAGAATAGTTGTCCGCAAAGCGGCCTCAATTTAGAACTGTCAAAGCGGAACCAATTTACTGTTCGCATAATTATACCAAGAAGTGGCAAGTATTGTGATCGATCTATAATTTATTTAGTCAGGAATAAAAAAAAATCGATGGCTATTGAGGTATTCGAAGTCAAAACATCTTAATAAGAGGGTTGAAATTGAGATTGGCATAATTCGTCGCTAAAATTTTATAATCGCTATGTCTCACGCAAAACCTATTTTATGACGCTCTTTTAAATGTTAGCGACAAATTATCAATAACTATGAATAGTACAGGGTTGTTACGGACGGCGCGGATCGCGCGGATGGCGCGGATGGCGCGTATCGCGCGGATCTGGCGCGGATTTGCTGGCTAATTTTGTTCAGGCGCGGATTTCGCGCGGATAGCAATTTTCATAAATAAAATAATTGAGAACGATAGAATTTCTTCAAGTTACAAAGGAAAATATTATAAGCAATTAAATAAATTCAATCTTTTTCTTTGAGTGCAAAAACATCAATTTCTATGAAGTTGTTAATGAAGAAAATTTTCTTCTGAAAATTATTCATTGTTTTTTTCTTAATACGAATCTTCAAAATAATCTTCAAGGAGCGTTAATTTTTCAAAATGTATTGAGATTTCTTATATAAATTTTACATAACATTACAACTCATAATTTTTGTTAACATTTGCTTACCTGGTTTAAATATTTTTCTACAATTATTCACATGATACATTTAAATTTTATCTTCTGACTCATATTTTAAACTTTTTCCAAAGATTTAGACATAAGGATGTACTTAAATGATTCTTAGGGTATGTTCCGGATGGGATTTAACCCTTAGATTTTTTTTTTGATCGGTACAGGGTTCCAAAGTTTTCAAGGAATTTTTTAATATAGCATACAATAAATATTGAGTGAGCATATTAATTACAATTTCAAAATTACAAAATTCGAAAAATTACAGAATTTCAAAAAGCTTTAGATCTTTTTAGATTTTTTAAGTTTTTTCAATCTTAAATTTAAATTTTGAAATTTGTGGTATTAAAAATTGAAAGATTCTGTTGCCACTCTGATTTGGGTAGAATTGGTTCTACTCCCCCCGGGTGGCAGTGCGTGGCCGAATGGTTACGCTGTCCGCTTTGTAAGCGGATGATTCTGGGTTTGATTCCCATCTGCTGCAACCTTCCATCGGATGAGGAAGTAAAATGTCGGTTCCGGCCTTGGTTGTTAGGCCGTTAAGTCATTCCAGGTGTAGGAGTTGTCTCCATGCCATAAGTACAAACAACACACCAAACCAAGCCTACTCCGGTGGAATCACTGGCGGCGGTTGGACTCGCAATCCAAAGGTCGTCAGTTCAAACACTGGGGTGGAAGGTTCCTTGGAGTAGAAAGAGGTTTGGGTGCTCTCCCCATTCAAGCCTTCGGAATCCTAGATTCGAGCAGAAACTTGCAATAGAGACCACAAAAGACCCGGGGTCGTTTTTTTGGTTCTACTCCCAATTATCAAAACATGACGAAATCCACTTAGCAATCTGCTAAAATCTCCGTCTAACATTGAAAATTTCAGAATTTACATATTCAATTAAACAAAAAAATAGAATTCATAAATTTAAATTGCCAAATCTTGCAGACTCAAAAACGCAAAAAGAAATATGAATTGGGTAATTCTCCGCCAACTCACACAGCAGTTGCCCCGACCCCTCTTCGATTTGCGTGAAACTTTGTCCTAAGGGGTAACTTTTGTCCCTGATCACGAATCCGAGGTCCGTTTTTTGATATCTCGTGACGGAGGGGCGGTACGACCCCTTCCATTTTTGAACATGCGAAAAAAGAGGTGTTTTTCAATAATTTGCAGCCTGAAACGGTGATGAGATAGAAATTTGGTGTCAAAGGGACTTTTATGTAAAATTAGACGCCCAATTTGATGGCGTACTCAGCATTCCGAAAAAACGTATTTTTCATCGAAAAAAACACTAAAAAAGTTTTAAAAATTCTCCCATTTTCCGTTACTCGACTGTAAAAAATTTTGGAACATGTCATTTTATGGGAAATTTAATGTACTTTTCGAATCTACATTGACCCAGAAGGGTCATTTTTTCATTTAGAACAAAATTTTTCATTTTAAAATTTCGTGTTTTTTCTAACTTTGCAGGGTTATTTTTTGGAGTGTAACAATGTTCTACAAAGTTGTAGAGCAGACAATTACAAAATTTTTGATATATAGACATAAGGGGTTTCCTTAAAAACATCACGAGTTATCGCGATTTTACGAAAAAAAGTTTTGAAAAAGTTGGTCGTCATCGATCATGGCCGTTTATCGTCACCCGCGACAGACACGGACGACGAAACAAAGAGAAACGCAAAAAGTAACTTTTTCAAAACTTTTTTTCGTAAAATCGCGATAACTCGTGATGTTTATAAGGAAACCCCTTATGTCTATATATCAAAAATTTTGTAATTGTCTGCTCTACAACTTTGTAGAACATTGTTACACTCCAAAAAATAACCCTGCAAAGTTAGAAAAAACACGAAATTTTAAAATGAAAAATTTTGTTCTAAATGAAAAAATGACCTTTCTGGGTCAATGTAGATTCGAAAAGTACATTAAATTTCCCATAAAATGACATGTTCCAACATTTTTTACAGTCGAGTAACGGAAAATGGGAGAATTTTTAAAACTTTTTTAGTGTTTTTTTCGATGAAAAATACGTTTTTTCGGAATTCTGAGTACGCCATCAAATCGGGCGTCTAATTTTACATAAAAGTCCCTTTGACACCAAATTTCTATCTCATCACCGTTTCAGGCTGCAAATTATTGAAAAACACCTCTTTTTTCGCATGTTCAAAAATGGAAGGGGTCGTACCGCCCCTCCGTCACGAGATATCAAAAAACGGACCTCGGATTCGTGATCAGGGACAAAAGTTACCCCTTAGGATAAAGTTTCACGCAAATCGAAGAGGGGTCGGGGCAACTTTTCCCGATTTCGTGTGAGTTGGTAGAGAATTACCCAATTCTCACATTGAAAAATTACAAAAAAAAAAATTAACATGGATTTTTTAAGTTCTTAATTTTTTAATTTTTTAAGAAAGTTCTTAAGTTATTAATTTATAAAATTATTTAATTATTTATTTATTAAATAATTAAATTATTTAGTTATTAAATTAAAAAAATTATTAAATTATTAAATTATTAAATTATTAAATTATTAAATTATTAAATTATTAAATTATTAAATTATTAAATTATTAAATTATTAAATTATTAAATTATTAAATTATTAAATTATTAAATTATTAAATTATTAAATTATTAAATTATTAAATTATTAAATTATTAAATAATTAAATTATTAAATTATTAAATTATTAAATTATTAAATAATTTAATTATTAAATTATTAAATTATTTAATTATCAAATTATTAAATTATTAAATTATTAAATTATTAAATAATTAAACTATTAAATTATTAAATTATTAAATTATTAAATTATTAAATTATTAAATTATTAAATTATTAAATTGTTAAATTATTAAATTATTAAATTATTAAATTATTAAATTATTAAATTATTAAATTATTAAATTATTAAATTATTTAATTATTAAATTATTAAATTATTAAAT
This sequence comes from Culex pipiens pallens, assembly GCF_016801865.2. Classification (NCBI taxonomy): domain Eukaryota; kingdom Metazoa; phylum Arthropoda; class Insecta; order Diptera; family Culicidae; genus Culex; species Culex pipiens. Next base: position 110,345,072 of record NC_068938.1, read on the forward strand.
TATTAAATTATTAAATTATTAAATTATTAAATTATTAAATTATTAAATTATTAAATTATTAAATTATTAAATTATTAAATTATTAAATTATTAAATTATTAAATTATTAAATTATTAAATTATTAAATTATGAAATTATTAAATTATTAAATTATTAAATTATTAAATTATTAAATTATTAAATTATTAAATTATTAAATTATTAAATTATTAAATTATTAAATTATTAAATTATTAAATTATTAAATTATTAAATTATTAAATTATTAAATTATTAAATTATTAAATTATTAAATTATTAAATTATTAAATTATTAAATTATTAAATTATTAAATTATTAAATTATTAAATTATGAAATTATTAAATTATTAAATTATTAAATTATTAAATTATTAAATTATTAAATTATTAAATTATTAAATTATTAAATTATTAAATTATTAAATTATTAAATTATTAAATTATTAAATTATTAAATTATTAAATTATTAAATTATTAAATTATTAAATTATTAAATTATTAAATTATTAAATTATTAAATTATTAAATTATTAAATTATTAAATTATTAAATTATTAAATTATTAAATTATTAAATTATTAAATTATTAAATTATTAAATTATTAAATTATTAAATTATTAAATTATTAAATTATTAAATTATTAAATTATTAAATTATTAATTTATTAAATTATTAAATTATTAAATTATTAAATTATTAAATTATTAAATTATTAAATTATTAAATTATTAAATTATTAAATTATTAAATTATTAAATTATTAAATTATTAAATTATTAAATTATTAAATTATTAAATTATTAAATTATTAAATTATTAAATTATTAAATTATTAAATTATTTAATTATTTAGTTATTTAGTTATTAAATTATTAAGTTATTTTATTATTTGATTATTAAATTATTAAATTATTAAATAATTGTTTTTTTGCCATTTTCTTAGTTCGAATCATTTTCGGAGTCATATTTTAGTTTAGAGAAAGTTTAAGAAGAAAATTTGGTGAAAATTATCAAGTCCCTATATTTTATTATTTGGTAATTTATTTTAGGGTTTTAATTTTTTTAATTTTTGTATTTAATTTTTTTCCTAAATTTGTTTTTAAAGCAACGATATTTAAAGTGTTACAAAAAATTGCTAATATTGTTTCAGAAATGGCAGAAAAGATTCCACTTGGTGCAGGTGGGATATGAATCCACAACTGATCAACGGATCAGTAATGCTTTCTGTATTATTCTTTTTTCGTTTAAAATTTTATTCATTATGTTACTCTCTTCTATGTTTGTCGCGATTTTTTTATATGGCGCGGATTTCGCGCGGATTGGGTTTTGGGGTCGGCGCGGATCTGGCGCGGATTTTTCTTCGACTTTTTCGTAACAACCCTGCCTTTGGTTCTCTTAAATCTCAACGCTTCTGCTGTATTTGACCAATTAATACTGCTTCTGTAACAAAATGTGTGCTTTCCTTAACACATCTCTTGATTTGGTAGCAACGTCAATTCTGTTTATCGTTTGCCCTATTCTTTGTTGATTTATTTCTTGAACATGCATATAAATATTGTAATTTTTGGAAAATCTTTTACAACATGCTTAGGACCACGAAATTGTAACAAAACTCCGGGACAGAAGAAATAGCAACAGAGAGACACTCAAGGCGTGTTCCACCGTGTTGCTCGTACTGACTCAGAGCAAGGGTGAGATGTAGCTGTAAAGGCAGTGCGTGTTCGTCGGGAACCTGGTGCATAAGATCGGTCAAGGCCCGTTCTTGCACTGAAAATTGCGTATTGTGAATTGCGATTTTTAATGTCACATCAAATGCCAACTTTTCAGAAATTTCCAGAACGGGCAAAAAAATTTTGACCGAGTTATGATTTTTTGAATCAATACTATTTTCTTCAAAAAATTCGAAATATTGGTTGTAAAATCTGTCAACTTTATTTTTCCATTTAAATTCAAATTTGCTATCAAAAAGTAGGTTGTTTGGTTGAGACTTAGAAAAAAATCAATTTTCCTGTTTTAACATCTTTGCATGACAATATCTCAGCAACAACTCAAAAAAGCAAAATGTAGAGAATTTGAAACATATTTTTTTCAAGATTGGGCAAACATGGGCACCTACAGGGTTGTTACGGATGGCGCGGATCGCGCGGATGGCGCGATTCGCGCGGATAGCGCGGATCTGGCGCGGATTTGCTGGCTAATTTTGCTCAGGCGCGGATTTCGCGCGGATGGCAATTTTGAAAATGTTTGTTTGTATTTTTTTAGTACGAAACGTTGAAAATTTTTTTTATATGTTTCTTGTAATTTGTTAACAACTCCGGCTCTGAATATTTAATATCTTTTGAGTTTTGAGTAATGATTTTTAACCTTATTTATTTTTAATTTTATGCTGGATTTGTTCGCAGGCCAAGGGTGCATGATACTGATGATACTCGTCGGTTGACACACCTAGGCGAGGAACATCCCGGAAGGAGCCCAACTACATCCGTAGTGCTGTTTGAACAAAACAGCATGGCTCTGGTTCCTTGCAAGTGTCCTATTTTCTTACCTCCACGTTGGCTTGGTTTAGTCATCATGATGACAAGGTGTAACCTAGCTGGTGGCCTGTGGAAACGACTCGTAAACCTTTGACCAGCGAGGGTCAGAGTAGAGACGGCTAAAAGAAAGGGGCGCGACAATGTGGGAAAGGGAAGTAATTTGTGATTGTAGACGGTATTGTTTTGATTCGCAGTATGTTGAGTCAACTGCTGTGGATGTACCTGAGCATCGCAGAACGGGGTTTCTCTTCTTTCCATTTCAGCTATCAGCTATCTTCTGTTTATTTTGTTTTCACTGATTTTCTAAAACGGCTTCTGTTTACTATCCTCCATTTAATTTCGATTTTACTTATTTGATTCTCTTATTTCTCAACGCTTTTCCACTCTATTTTACCAATTGATGTTGCTGTAAAAAAACTGTCTGCTTTCCCTTAATTTGGCAGCGATGTCAATTTTGTTTATCATGTGCCTTTTCTTTATTTATCTATTTGAATAATTTCTCATCTTCCCTGTAAATTGCCCTCAATACAATCTAAGCTTGTGTGTTACCTCTTTTTATTAACTATTGTTAATTTCTATATCTACTTCATAAATTACTATCTTCCTTTTACTACATAGTATATTTCCTTCACTGTCCATTGTTTTGAAACTTCACCTTTTTCTTAAGCAAGTGAGGTTCGAGCCCTTACTCAATTTATGGAATGATTAAAGGATTAACACAAATATTACTACTGTACTTTTGAAAAACTTTTCTAAAATGCTTAGGACCAAAATATTGTAACACAACACCGCGACAAAAGAAATAGCAACAGATAAACACAACTCAACAATAGGGAAGATTTCAGGAGAAAACAAAACACAGTAAATAACAATTAGTTTTTGAATTCAAACTAAAAATATAACAGTTTTTGCTTTAATGAAAATTGATAGGCACACTATAAATGGTTAGGCGCTTATACTTACATCAAACCCTACGTAATGTACCACCCGCGGCCGAGTTAAAATGCGTAACCGGAAAAGAAGGTGTGCATGCCTGGCACGAACACTCAAAGCGTGTTCTAGCGTGCTGCTCGTACTGACTCAGAGCAAGGGTGAGATGTAGATGTAAGGGCAGTGCGTGTTCGTCGGGAACCTAGTGCATAAGATCGGTCAAGGCCCGTTCTTACACTGAAAATTGCGAATTGCGAATTGCGAATTTTATGCTGGATTTGTTCAATTTTTAATTTTGTAAATCAAATATTACAAACTTTTCCCGAAGATATAGACATTAGAATGTGTAACAAAAACTATTATTGGGGCTTGTTCTGGTGGGCGCCAAATATGAACTTGATTGGACTTACAGAAGCTGGCCTCCACTTTCGAATTTTGGAATGGAATTTAATCGGTAGAAATATTTTTTTTCTCAATTTAAACATTCTTGGCGAAAATAAAAAGATCAGAAAATTCCAAATTCAATGCTTCAGAAATTCAAAAAATCGAAAAAAAATGTTTTAATAGTTTTTATAATAACAAAAAAAAAATCAAAATACAAATTATTTTTTTTTCGAAATTTCTAATATCGTAATTTAAAAAAATCTGAAATTTCAAAATTCAAAATTTTTGCACTCTGAAATTCAAAAAACAAAAAATTTTAGAAAAAAATACAAAAAATTTGGGTAATCGAAAATTTTAAGATTTAAAAAAAATCAAAATTAAAAAGTCACAATTTAAAAACTAAAAAATATCAAATTCAAAACTATATAGAAATTTTTTTCTAAAATCTAAAATGATTTTAGTATCCTTAAGCTTATAAATTCTAAAATTCTTAAATTCTAAAATACTAAATTCTTTAATTCTAAAATTATAAATTCTAAAATTCTAAAATTCTAAAATTCTAAAATTCTAAAATTCTAAAATTCTAAAATTCTAAAATTCTAAAATTCTAAAATTCTAAAATTCTAAAATTCTAAAATTCTAAAATTCTAAAATTCTAAAATTCTAAAATTCTAAAATTCTAAAATTCTAAAATTCTAAAATTCTAAAATTCTAAAATTCTAAAATTCTAAAATTCTAAAATTCTAAAATTCTAAAATTCTAAAATTCTAAAATTCTAAAATTCTAAAATTCTAAAATTCTAAAATTCTAAAATTCTAAAATTCTAAAATTCTAAAATTCTAAAATTCTAAAATTCTAAAATTCTAAAATTCTAAAATTCTAAAATTCTAAAATTCTAAAATTCTAAAATTCTAAAATTCTAAAATTCTAAAATTCTAAAATTCTAAAATTCTAAAATTCTAAAATTCTAAAATTCTAAAATTCTAAAATTCTAAAATTCTAAAATTCTAAAATTCTAAAATTCTAAAATTCTAAAATTCTAAAATTCTAAAATTCTAAAATTCTAAAATTCTAAAATTCTAAAATTCTAAAATTCTAAAATTCTAAAATTCCAAAATTCTAAATTCTAAAATTCTAAAATTCTAAAATTCTAAAATTCTAAAATTCTAAAATTCTAAAATTCTAAAATTCTAAAATTCTAAAATTCTAAAATTCTAAAATTCTAAAATTCTAAAATTCTAAAATTCTAAAAATTCTTAAATTCTTAAATTCTACAATTCTAAAAATCAAAAATTCTTCAATGTTTTTAGTTTTAAATTCTTAGTTCTTGAATTCTTAAATTCTTGAATTCCACAATTCTTGAAATCCTATTTTATGTAAGGGATTTTGAAATTATGACAAGACATTATTTTCAATATCAGAAATTAAATTTCTTTCGGAGTGAAATTTTAGCGAGGATTTTGGATTACAAACTGCATGAAAAATCATAGATTTTGAAAATTTAGACCTTCGAAATTTAATTTTTTTTTCATATTATAATTTTTGTAATATTTTTGAAGCTAAATTTTTAGGTTTTTAAATATTATTTTCTATTTTGAAGATTTTTTTCATGACCCTTGCCTTGACCGTTTCTTGAAGATTTTTTTTTAAATGGATTTATTGCTTTCATTCTTTTGGAGCCTTTAACCATAAAACGAGTTTTTTTTATCAAATACTTTCTGAATTAGTTTTTCTTCATTAAAAAATAAAATTTCTTAAATGTTGGTCGCGATATTTTGTATAAGGCGTGGATTTTGCGCGGTTTCGGATTTTAGGTCGGCGCGGATTTGGCGCGGATTTTTTTTCGACTCTCCCGTAACAACCCTGATAGTACTTTCCAAATAATATTGGATAATCTTACTCCGATATTATCACTACACATCAAAGATACATATTCTCGGAACTTCCATTCGGTTGCTCTTCTGATTCACGAAATTCCACCCACTTTTGACACAATTTTTCATCACGTGGAAAACAAAAATAGGCCTCTTTTGGCCGCCCATCGTTTAGTCTACGAAGAAAAAAGTGCGAAGCACTTAATTTTTCATCGAAAACATCAACATCAACAGATCCAAAATGTTTTATAATAATTCACTTCAGCAGCAAAAAATATGTCACGCTTGAGCTTGAACATAGCCTTCTACTTTGTTTATGTTTACAGCTGTAGTGCAGTTGTATTAGTGGGGAGCAGTGGGGAGCTTTCGAAAATCACGTTACGCATTCTGTCTTTTCAGCACCCAGCTTTTTACAAATATGATTTTTACTTGATTAAACTACATGACTTCCCTTTTTTTCTCTTCTTCCAGACGGTCAAAAGCTGGAGCTCGCCCCGGGCCGCAAGCGCATCCAGATGCTCAACGACAGCGAAAGCGAACCGGAAACCCCGGAAAAGCCATCCGCTCCACCTTCTTCCAAGGCTGTAGCCCCCATCGACATCCCGACGGTGGGTGCCGTCGTCTCGTCCGGCGGTCCCTCCACCAGCACCAGCCCGGAAACTACCAACGGCACCTCAGCCGCCCCAGTGTTGACGGTAAAGGAGAAGGAGCTTTGTCTGCAGCGAGTTCGCGCCGAACGTCCGGACGTGGATACGATGGTCGTGCAGGATCACCTGGTGCGGAACAAGTGGAGCGTCGAGGCCACGCTGGAGGATTTGAAGAATTACAGTGGTGGCGGGGGTGGCAAGCGGAAGATTTTGGACTCGCCGATGGTGCAGAAGGCTGTGGCGTTGAACGCGAACGCGTCGAAGAATCCGTCGAAGAAGCGAAAGGTTCAAAACCGAGGTGGGGACAGTGACAGTGACGACGAGTCGGGGCGGCCGCAGGAGCGTGTGTTTGACAGTGACGACGACAGTGACGAGGGAGTGAATTACGGGATGTCGCGGGACCGGAAGGGAGTGTTTGAGTTTTTGAACAATGCGCCGGTGATTGAGCTGGCATCGGTGAAGACGCTGTCGACGAAGAAGATTGATTTGCTGGTGGAGTTGAGGCCGTTCAAGAGCTGGGACGATTTGGTGGACAAGCTGAAGAATTCGCCAAAGTCGCTGACGACGGAGCTGCTGAACTACACGCAGGAGTACCTGTCGAGGAGGAACAATCTGGTGACGATCATGAACAAGTGCCGGAAGATGGTGCAGAAGTTGGAGAGCGCGATCGCGGCTGGGGGAGGAATCAGTGAGCAACCTTCGAACATTCCGGATGGGTTTAAATTGGCGGAGTACCAGATGGTGGGGCTGAACTGGCTCACGATCATGCACAAGAACGACATGAATGGCATCTTGGCTGATGAAATGGGCTTGGGGAAGACAATCCAGGTGATTGCCTTTTTGGCTTGGTTGAAGGAGAATGACTTGAACAATCAGCCGCAGCTCGTGGTCGTTCCGTCTTCAACGCTGGACAACTGGGACAACGAACTGCGCAAATGGTGCCCGGAGCTGATCGTCATGAAATACTATGGCAGCCAGGAGGACCGCCGCATGATCCGGATTGACTGGGCCAAAAATGGAATCTCCGACGTGGACGTCGTCCTCACAACTTATCACATGATGGGAGCTTCCGGAGAGGAGAAGAAAATGTGGCGAGTCACCCCGTTCCAGTACGTGATTTTTGACGAGGCGCACATGCTTAAGAACATGACCTCCCAGCGGTACGAAAACCTGCTTCGTATCCGGGCCGAACGTCGCATCCTCCTTACCGGAACGCCCCTCCAGAACAACCTGCTCGAGCTGATGTCGCTACTGTGCTTCGTGATGCCGAAGCTGTTTGGCGGAAAGGTCGAGGACATCAAGGCACTGTTCCAGGGCAAGGTAAAGTCCAAAGGAGATGACGCCGAAGAAGCGGGCACCTTCGAGCGGAACCAAATCGAGCGCGCCAAGCAGATCATGAAGCCGTTCATTCTGCGCCGGCTCAAGAAGGACGTGCTGAGTCACCTGCCCGAGAAGACGGAGAAGATTGTGGGTTCTTTCGGCGCTTTTTCAAAGAGATTTTCACTGACAAAATTGTATTCGCTTGCAGATCAAGGCGCCGATGCTGGACTCGCAGAAGGAAAAGTACCTGGCGATGGTGAACGAGTACCAGAACGAGACGGGCACGATCCGGGAAACGACCGAGATTAGCGGCATGTCCGTCATGATGGACATGCGCAAGCTGGCGAACCATCCGCTGCTGTTGCGGTAAGTAGTTTCGGCAAGGGTGCCGAGAATCTCAATCTAATATTTCCGCAAAAGCATTACATTACGGGGTTCCCTTCTCCGGACGTAAACATAAAATATCTGGTATCAGATGGCGACAGACTCAACTAACTCCTGGTTTCGATTGTGGCTGCTATAGCCGTCGAAAATTAGAACAGCTTTCTTGAACGGCCTGTCGCTGTCGCTGTCATGCATTCTCGGGTTTCCGGTGAAGATAGTGCTGAATATTATTTCGCAAAATAGGCATGTACGATGACTGATGATTAGAAGTTCCAAGCATTTGTATTCATTTTCTTCTTGTTAGATAGACTGTTTGCTCATTGTTCCTACATCTTCATCTGAAAGAAGCTGATCACAACGATTTATCAATTCTTTTGCATGCGGTCTTAAAGGCAACTAAATCGGAAGCATAAGGTGCTTCTAGGAATTCTTGATTCGAGTGCAGTTGCAGCATACAATAGCAGCCAACGTCGTTCCCGGAGCACACTAGAGTATATAACCAAGTACAAGCAATACCAGTTGACAATGAGAGGGATCCTGGAAGAACACGCCTAAATGAGTAACCCCATTAAATACACGGAGAAATGAAGATGAATCAGAATATAAAATAATTGCGAGATACTGGGTATGGCAGGACAACGTACGAAATAAGTAATTACAAGCTAAATAAAACATTAAGCAAAGGCAGTCAATCAGAAGAAAACTCGGTCTCTTTTGTCCGCATCTTAACTGATGGGTTCTAAGTGTTAATGCTTGACCAACAGAATATTGCTTGAAGAGTTTAGTACACAGTGAAGTCCGTACTTGAGATGCAGTTCCATAATTCGTTTTATCCAAATTTTTTATAGTTGGAACAACATTTTTACGATATTTGTGTTGTTGTAAAACATGACAAATTTTGTTTTCTAAATTGTACTGAAATCTATGTTATTATGTAATATTAGTTTTTGCAAAGTGTTATAAACAATTGTATGACGCTTTTCATTTTCCAGCGACAATGAACAGGAAACTGAAGCATTTCAAGGCCAGGACATCTCCAACATGTTGGAGATAGAGCTGCATGAAGAAGACGGAACCATCTTACTGCCACATGTAACTCAAGCTACTGGCCACGCTGCAACCTCCCGAAAGAGAGCAGCAGCTCCGTCAATAAACGATCGCTGGCTCTCAATACTGAGCAAATGTTGCGACCTTCTGGCGGAAATGGCTAATCACCACCAGAAAAGACACTCCGCCTTCGCTCAGCTTCTTTGTGAGCGCATGAGCATGCTTCCCCGCGAAGTTGCCCGCCGGTTGGAAAATGAAATTCTTGCGAAAATTGATTCGGCGCTGGCCGAGCTGGATGGATCGTCCGCAGTCGGCGCTGGTTAGGTTTAATTGTTGTTTGTTCTTAATCAAATAAACATTACATAAAAGAACTGAAAGTTGCAGTTTTGCATTTTTTGTTTTAATGAGAAGTGTTTGTAGAGTTTCTTCAAAAAAGTTTTTCATCCAATTTCGAGGTAATTCTTAACTTGTCCAAGTCTTAACTTATTTCAAAGTTTCTTGAAGTCTTAAAAAATCATCTTTATACTGAGTTTTCATTTATTACATTACAGATACTACTTCTCGGACGCGGACGTACGGAAGATGGCCCGCAAGCTGGCCGGTGACTCCGACTGGAAGGGCAACAACGTGGAGGAGGCGTTCCAAGACATTGCGTACCTGTCAGACTTTAAGCTTCTTCAGCTGAAGGAGAAGTACACTGTAAGTTGAACTTGCGTGATTTTCTCAACTTATTTTACGATTTTCCTTTTTCTCGTACAAAGAGCTTATACGACCTGCATATCCCGGAAAAGCTGATCGTGGCTTCGGGAAAGTTCCGCCAGCTGGACGAGCTGCTGCCGAAGCTCAAGAGCGAAGGCCACCGGGTGCTGATCTTCAGCCAGTTTGTCATGATGCTGGACATTATGGAACATTATCTGAAGATCCGCAAGCATGGCTTTCTGCGGCTGGACGGCCAGACGGCCGTCACCGACCGGCAGGAGATGATCGACCTGTACACGCAGGATCCGAACATTTTCGTGTTTCTGCTGTCGACCAAGGCCGGCGGGCTGGGCATCAACCTGACGGCGGCGGATACGGTATAGAAATGTCCTTCTCCAGAAATGGAACAAGTCTTAAAGTTCAAATCTTCCTCAGGTTATCATCCATGACATTGACTTTAACCCGTACAACGACAAACAGGCGGAGGACCGAGCCCATCGGATGGGCCAGACCAAACCAGTTACCATCTACAAGCTGGTCTCCGAGGGCACGATAGAGGAGGGCATGCTGATGATTGCGCAGGAGAAGCTGCAGCTCGAGAAGGAGGTCACCGAGGACGGTGAGTTGCTTCTATTATTCGTGTTCAAATTCAAAAAAAAAACTAAACAATCTTTCTCAACTCCCGCAGGCGAAAACAAAAAGGAACAGCACAAGTGCATGGTCCGGCTACTCACGATGTCGCTCGGCATGGACGAGAACAAGGCGGAAACGATTCTCAAAAACGAATCCCCCAAAAAGAAGCTCCAGGACGAGGAGGACTTTTAAAAGTTCCCCCGTCCCCTCCAACCCTCCATGTGATGTCGTTTTACTTAAGTATTGTTCGCGTTATGTCTTTTTTTCGGGACAATTTTTAAATTCGAAAACATTCTCTGTTTTGATCGATCGTGCTGGGCAGCGTTCCTGATAAATGTATGTTACACAACACCTCACTGTTGAAGGGTTAATTTTTTCACCCTCCCCCAACTAAGTTAAAGCATTATTGTATACACAACACACACACACACACCAACGCATCATTGCACACTGAGGCATATTCTCGTTGTCGTGATGGCCGCGACAGTTCCACGAACAATTATTTAATTGCAAAAAAAAAAAAAAATGTGAAAATGAAAAATCTACAAACTATGATCTTAAGTGATAAATAGCTATATTATCGTAAAAAAGTCATTGTGTTCTTATTTCGGTGAAATCCGAAATATGCAAACTGGGACATTAAAAAGGAGTATCGAAACAGGTAAGTTCTTCAAGAAACCCTAATGCCGAAGAGGTTATGCTAACAATTGATCTAATCTCGTTATATAATCATTAGGATGTAACAAAAATGACTTTGGCGGGCATTCAGGGGCTGGTTGCGGTGGGCTTACTGAACCTTAATCCAAAATATGAGCTTGATTTGACGTAACAGGAGTTGGCGCTCCGCCCTTCAATTTTAAATGGGATTTAACCCGCAAAAATACTTTTTTTTTCAAAAATGTCTATTTTTGAGGCACTTTTACCACCAATGCGTTTAAAACAAAAACATCACTGCCGTGTAGGCCATGTTTTGGTATACATGACATTAAAGTTTGGAGCATCCTAGAGTTCGGTACAGACCTTCAAATTTTGGCATTTTTTCGAAAAAAATGCCCCAGCAAATTCAAATGCCGTTTCGGGCGTTATGAGGTGCGTCGCATAACTTTTTTGCTAGTCGATTTTTCGAAAAAATGCCAAACTTTGAAGGTCTGTACCGAGCTCTAGGATGCTCCAAACTTCAATGTCATATATACCAAAACATGCGCAAGGCACGGTGCTCAAAATATCGTTATTATGAAAAAATGCAATTTTAGCATTTCAAAGCATATGTATTTCGAGAGTTTCAGTTTCAGAAGGTTTGCTGGTGTAGTTCTCGAGATACAGCCATTTTAAAATGTTATTTCCGACCTTTTCTAAAAAATCTATAAAATCAAAAAAAAAAAAGTACCGTAAACTGGGGTGACTTAGATAGCCCGTGTGACATTGATAGAAATTTGATTTGGCCACTAATTTTGATACATCCAATGTAACGGTCACATTTTTGCATATATGTTCGAGAATAAGCTATCCCTTAATGCTTACATACGCAAAATTCTCAAAAATGTTTAGATATTCAGTTTACGGTAGAACTTTTCAGCACTGGTATTGAAAGGTATTCATTTTCCATTCTGATATTTTTGGCAGGGAAAAGTAGGCCGTTTCGTTTCTCTAGAAGGACAGGAAAAGTTGACAGTTTTACAGCGGAATTGCAAAAAAGATTTTTATTTGAGTTTAGCAATGATTTTTTTGTGGTGAATATTTTTCACTATTTAACTAAATTCATAGGGCATTTCCAATATATATTTTTTTACATATGTTTCACTTAAACTTGTTTGAGAGTATGGGTAAATTATCGAAAATAAAAAAATAAAGCTTGATTTTTAGTTATCGGATAACTAAAATTTCGAATAAAATTCAATCTTGTTCGTTCTGCATGAAAAAAAAATCGTTTTGAAAACATGAAAAAAATTGAAATTGCAAAAAAAATCCAAGAAGTTAGTCCGAAGTTAGTCCCTAAAAGTCGGGGGGAAAAATATTTTCTCAAAAATCTTTAAAATTGTAATGAAATTAAATGTCTGATCAACTGAAAACAATTAAAAATGCATTTTGCTGCATTGATAATCATATTTAGCATTTTTGGGCTCGTTTAAACATATTTTTAATTTTAATAAAATTCCGATGTACAACAACACAACAACTTTATCTGGAGTTTTTTTTAAAAGGTCCAATAAACCAAATTTTTCAGTTTTTGCTTTTTGGGTGTTTTTAATACCCCTAACTCAAGGCAGTTTCAAAAACACCCAAAAAGCAAAAACTGGAAAATTTGGTTTATTGGACCTTTTCAAAAAAAAACTCGAGTTATTTTGTTCTAAACAAAAAAACTCGTCACTGCTTGGATATCGGAAATTTTAATTATCTAGGTCAAACGTTTTCCGTGTAAAATTGATTAGAACGGATTTTTTTAAACTTTTTTTTTATTATGTTTTTGTCACTTAAAAAAATGGTAAAGCATGAAGTTAAATTGGATTGTTAGCGAGCAAAAATGTATGCCTTAAAAATTTGGCTTATGACAAAATTCTGATTCAGCAACGAAAAATTATTGGAAAAATATATCGTTCGAAAAATACAGACTCAATTATCCGAAGTTCGATTATCCGAAAGTATGTATTAGAGGTGGGCAAAACCGCTCTTTTTTAGGAGCCGCTCATTTTCGTTCGCTCTTTAAAAAGAGCCGCTCTTTTGAACGGCTCTTTCGCTCTTTTTCAAAATTTGGATGAAAAGGGGTTTTTCAAGAATCGTGTGATTTTATAAGTTATTTCAAATTGGACTTTTATAAATTACGCCATACCAAATATTTTTTGAAGTTTATAACCCTCAACTCTGGCCAAAGTCGCAAAAAATAAATAAATAAATAAATGCATTTTACACATCCCCAGTTGTATTGCAATCATTAGTTTTCAAAATATCGAAGTATTAATGAACTTTTTTTAAGCCGAAAAAAATGGAATTGGAAAAATTGCTGTTAATTTTAAAATTGCGTTTATTTCTGCAAGAATTAAACATTTTTGTAGTTGATGCCAGTAAACGCTTTAGTGAATTTCCTACGAGAAAGAGTTCTGCAAGAATTGAACTAATGCTGATATTTTATTTGGAGAAAATATTCTGTGAACTCTTCTGTACATTCTGATTTAATCGATAAAGACGGCTGATACCGCCACATCTATAAACGCTAATGTCTAATCGGACAAAATGATTTATTTTTTTACAAAATCTCTTTAATATTCAGTAGATTTTTGATAATATTTGCAAATTATCAACCCTCTGGCACCACTGTAAATGGCTAGCACGTTTGACAGTCACCAAAACCTCGAAGAGCCCACGTAGTAGTATTAGTGAAGAGCCCACGTTGTTTATCGTGGGCTCTTCACTAATACTGCAGCGTGGGCTCTGTGAGTGTAGCAGTATTGGTGTTGTCTGTTTGTTTACACCAAATCTTCAAGAAACATCACTTTTTGTGTGTGCAAATCTGTTACGAAAAATGGTGAGAACTGTTGCTTCCGATTGACCGGGAAGATTTACCGGGTAGTACTGGACCGGGGACTGGCCAAGTCTCGCTGTAGATCCTTCCGAACAACTCGCTGCAATCTCCGGCAGGGATTAACCGACCAAGTGCAAAAACACTCGTGATTCCGGTGATAGTGGCGGAGCTGGTCTTTCCGAGCATCATTCGATAACCTTCTCCGAGGACTGACCCACTCCCGCTGTCGACTCGCACAGGGAATCGAAGGAATCGCGTGCTTGTATAGAATCCGACCTTTTGTGGTTCGAACAAATCTGAACTTCTAACTTGCAAACCCGTCTTTATCGCAATTTCGCGGGGCATTTATCCATAGTCTCTGGCGGATAGGGTCCTTTGGGAACTTGTGTCTAGAAATCCGTCCCGTGTCGTTATTTTTTCATGGAAATCATTTCAACATTATGAAATTATGGCTTTTTTTTACAACGCGGTTTGTTTATTTTCAAATTTTGACAGCAAATGCGTTCTTCATCTTCTTTGTTGTCTTCATGTTCGCGTCGAACATTTAGGTTTCATAAACATGGCCGTCGTGACAGAGGGCTGCAAATTATGCTATTTAAAATGCTCAAATTTATTGCGCAATTCTCACTAACTTGGACTTCGCACTAAATAATTGCTATCGATCGCACTATTCCGGCTGTCATGCTGCCTTGAGAAATTTTAATTTTCTCAAAAAATGATCATAGCGAGCCGATGTTGCTCACCTGTCAATTGCAATTTTAAAGTGCGAATGTCCAGTTTGGTGGAAACTGCGACTGGAAATGTAAATAAACAAAAGTGCGAGAGAAAAGTGCGGGCCAAATCCAAGTTTCAGTGCAAGGATCAATATATTCCGGTATTACTTTAATGTACACTCATGGCACGGGATTGAAACTCGTCTGAAAAACCTGTATCATTTTCTCATTCGGAACAGTGGCGCCACGTGGTGGTAGCTGCCCTGTTTATTACACTGTGAAATTATCCATGGCCAATCCAAGGAACCAGAAGGTGACAACAGAAATGTCCGTCCAAAATGGGTGCTGCAAAAAAACTCATTATTTTTCACAAATTTTCAAACAAATCAGCAACGAATTACAAGTTTGACAGTCGAACTACACTTAAAAGTTGGTTTTGTTATTTGTTTTTGCAAAACCGCATATTTTTAACGAAAGTGTCAAAAATATTCGTAATCACCTTTTGCCTCTTGGTGGCGCTTCGTGTTAGTATGTGTGTGGTCTGTGTTTGCGGACGTGCACGCAGAACACAGATCAGTGAGAACTAGCGAAAATGATTCAATTTCTTCTGATACAAGTCGCCATATTGAAATTGCTTAAAGATTCATACCCGTGCTCATGGCCTATCTACAATCACTTAGCTTAGAAAATTTCACTTAGCTTAGGAATTTGAATCAATGGAAATGAAGCCGAGCTTCTACAATGGAAAAGTAATCAAATTAGAAACTGACGTATGGTTTGAAAAATTTCAAAATCTACGGTAAGTTGACGTTTCAACATCAAAGGTAAACAAACAACTGCATAGCAACGTATATCAGCCCAGCAAAATTTCTAAGTTGATTGTGGATGACGGCCGTAAGTTGCGTACTTTCCTAAGTAACTACTTTACTTAGATGTTCTAAGCTAAGTGATTGTAGATAGGCCATCAGTTGTACAATGAAAAGTTTATTTCATTTTGTTTAGAAAATCATTTACTTTTGGGATTCATTTTTATAAGCATTGAAATTTTTGAAATTGCATTTTCGATTCTCAAAAACAAATTTAATACTATTTTTTTTTGGAAATTCAATAAATTATTTTTATAACGAAAATCATGCCATATTGGTTCATTTAAAAGACCAGAGTTTAAAAAAGAACAGCGGTTCTTTTTTTGTGAGCCATGGTTCATACGCTCTTTTTAGTGAATCGGCTCTTTGAGCGGTTCGCTCTTTTTTTGCCCACCTCTAGTTTGTATGGAACTTCGGATAATCAAATCGCGAATTAAAACTTTTTTTTGTATTTTTTTTTTCTTATTTTCAACATCAAAATCGAATTCTGCGACCTAATTTTAGTCAAATTTCAATGGTTGATTGCCTAAAAAATGTTCAAATGTATTTTTTCAGTATTTCGTAAGTGCCGTTTTGGCCGCCATCTTGGATTTAAAAATTCTAAATCACTTTAGAGTAGTCTAGGGGTAGTCTAAAGCTATCCCTTGCAGGTAGCAGTAATTCATCCAACGAAACTTAAGCTTAAATATGTCAAAGTTTTTCTTCAGAAAATCTTATTTCCTCTAATTTTGGATCTGGATTCTGTGCGCCGCCTGAAAATGGTTGTTGGTTCAGATTTTATCGAAAATATTGTTTAATATTTCACAATATTAACGATAGTTATGAGTATATAAAGTTACGAAAAATGGGCTAGTGTCATTTAAACGGTCAAAAATACGTAAAAAGGTTGGACAGACCTGGTTTAAAAGCTCAATAAACAAGTCTATTGGCTTTTCACTCTACCGTTTTCTTAAAATGTGCCGTTCTTTGAAAATTTGCATTTCTATGTTCTCTATAATTGATGCCAATCAAAAAAACTTTATTGGGCCACGTGCATCGCCTTGGCTAATTTCCATACTATAATTAAGTTAGCCCATATTAGTGGACTAGAAAGTTATTGTTTCATTTTGCGGCAAAATCTGGCAGCAAAAGATCATCAACCTCGCTCAGTGGCTTAACGTCTGCAGAAAAAAGGTCTGGACAAGTTATATAAATGCGCTATCTAACCGCTATCCAGAACAGATCTTGGCGAGCGTCCGGTTGATCTTGAACTCGTTTGTGTTTGGATTCTTAAGTGATTTTTTTTACCTTTATGTAAGAGGATGATCCAGCCTCTGGCAAAACGAGTCTCGTCCTGGTGAACCCTGAATGAACAGTGAATACAACCGATTTATTTTCACGAAATCTGCTTTTAATCCCCCTTGGCGCTTTAAAGGTTAATTTGCATTTTCTAGAATATTTATCGATTTCGATTTTGGGTAGAATGCTTCGCTTTTTTTAAACTTCATTCTTTCTTTGATTATTGCGAAATTCATACCTGGACCGTGTTCTCCGTTAATCTCTTGAACTCTCCGTTTTTTGTCCGATTCTTAATTAAAAAGTTCTGAATGTATATATTTCTTGTGTTTGTGATAGCCGCCGCGTGCGCCCAGGAAGAGTGCCATAAATTTTAATGAAAAGGAGCTTTGCACCGCAGGATGTTGTTTCTTTTTTTTTTGGTTTTGACTTTTTGATACCATGGTGGGCTCGATTTTGGAAGTTTTGGTTTCAGATCGCGGGAGGTTTCTGAGGTGAATTTTTTAACAGTTCAGAACGCTTTCGAGCATCGGCCTTTTGATTGTAGGAACTTTGGCTTACGTTTGGTCCTTACAGACAGTAAAATTAGTACATTTGTCTCTGTTCAAGGATCATTTAAACCGACTCATTTTAGCAATTTAAATTAGGCTAGTACATATATTTTTAAACGGAGCAAAAAAATATTTTTCAAAAAACTTCAAAATGTCAATGGAATGTCAAGCGAATCAGCTGAAATCAAATTCAAATGCATTTCCCTGTGTTAAGAATAATTTTTAACATGTTTGGTTTATTCAAAAATCTATTGATTGTTTGAAAATTTCCGACGTACAGCACCGCAAAATTTTTTTGTTCGCTTAAATTTTTGTTTTCGTCAAATCATATTTTTTTGAAAACTATTGCAAACTTTGCACCAAATTCTCCACCCTAGCAAATAGTATCTGCACACCAAATACAGAAAAACCTTTTACGCGGTGGCGTTAAGCTTTTTATTTCGTCGATTTCTCTAAAACCATACAAAATTTTGCATCTTTGCAAGCGTTTTGTAGATTTGAACAAAACTTAAAAAATGCTTATAAAAGATTGCAAAAATGTTGCGTCGTTCCAGAGAAATCGTCAGATTAGAAAAAAGAGGTTTCTCTGTACATTTTTTTCAATAGTCCTCATCAATACAGAAAAACCTTTTTTACGCGGTGGGTTTTTACGCGTTTTGTATATCTGAAATGAACAAACCCTTCAAATTGCATTTAAAAGATGGCAAAAGTGGTGCGTCGTTCCAGAAATATCGACAAATTAGAAAAACGTAACGTATCGCGTAAAAAAAGGTTTTAACTGTACAGTAAAACCTCGCATAGAGCGCAGGCGCTTTGCATTTCTTCGATTACTCTAAAACGACATAATATTTTTGCAATCTTTTTGAAGCAATTTGTTCGACTTATTACAATGTACAATTAGCTTCAAAGAGGTTGCAAAAATGTTATTTCGTATCAGAGTAATCGAATAAATACAAAGCGTAACGCCTGCGCACTATGCGAGGTTTAACTGTACCTACCTACAACTTGGCCGAGGACACCACATTGTTCAGAAAATTCCTTCAAAAGTTACAGATTTTCGAATATTTACGTGCCATTTTTACAAAGCCAAATGAGCCAAATCAAAAAATACAAAAATAAAAATGGTCGAAATCGGCCAATTTCGTAGAGAATTGCTCTATTAGAAGATCTGTACCTCGAGATGGAATCTTCTGATCGATTTGGTGTCTTCCGCAAAGTGTAGATTATGATTAGGATTATTTAAAAAAGGTTACACTAAAATACTCAGGGTTGGTTCAAATATTACGTCCAATGATTTTTAAAAAAAATCAGACCCCCCCCCCCTCCCTCTCCCCTGTCACGGACTTTTTTTAATAGTTTAATTGAATTTTAAATCAGAAAGTGCACCGTTTTTAAGTTATAGCCATTTTTAGGTTACATTATTGAATAAAATGTCTGCCTGTGTGGATCAATCGGAGGTCACAATCACAATCCAGAGGTCGCCGGTTCGAATCCAGCGGCGGGCGCTCTTAAAATTCTAAGTGTAAATAAGGGTATCCGGCGCCGTCGCTCCGTGCCGTACTCAAACACTTAGGAGCCCAGGGCGGCGAAGTCCTTGTAGTTAAAAGGAAGACACTAATAGTTAGTACTAGCAATGGTGACCGACTGCTATAAAGTCAACTTCGTCGTTTTTTTTGTTGCAAGTTGGAAAGATCAACTAATAGCTTAACTTTTCAGAAATATTTTTGGGATTTTTTTTGTCTTCTAGAAATTTGTTGGGCTTGCCAATCCAAGCAACTTTGTCGAAAACACCAACATTTTATCTCGCAGTACAAATAAGTTTGTTGGCGCTTACAGATATAAGCTTAATTACAATGCTTATAACTGAAAATAGAATATTTTTTTCAGTGTGGTAGAAACCAGGATAGTAAATTTGATTACGTAAATATAAAAACGACATAAATCAAAAAGTTGTCAAAGGCAAATTTATGGGAAACTATTCGGTAAAAATATTTACGAGACTTGGTTTTTCAAGTCTGTCATACAGAAATTGCCAAAAACCACAAAAACCCCGTTTTTTCAACATTTTCATTTTTAAAACCGCTGTATCTTCCCAAGGATTGGACATAGGACAATGGTCTTTTATGTAAAATTGTCTGAAAAATCGATTCCCACTACTGGTTTTCAAAAAATTTGACGTTTAGACCACTTTTCAAAAAAACAGTTTTAGTAAATGATTTTTGTATTTTTTTAGGAGAGACATACCATCCTGCATTTTTCGTCAGTCTTTTGGTTATATTTTAGGCTATTTTCTCAAAAATTTTGAACGAAAAAAAATCGTGACATCACCTTTAAATTTAAGTTTTAGACCTAAAAGTAAAAAAATCTCATAGATGTGGCGTGTATTTTTGTTTCAGTGTATTTTTTTTCAGAAAGCCCGTCCAATTTCCTACAAGTTTGTCTTTGACCACCAGGGATGAAATAATCGCAAAAAAATCAATTTCGCTTGCGAACTTTCTTCACCCGCGAAAGAGAGAGGAGTCAAATCACGCAAAAGAAAATCGCTTCCGAATTTCTCCCAGAAAATCAATCTGTTGATGATTTTTTGTGAATTTCCTTGTCAGCACCACTTAATAATATTTATTTCAATTTGTTTACACACATTGCCCATCTGCAAAATGTGACAGGTAATTTTTCGACGTGTGACGTTACACTTGCAAGTGTAGTAGTGAAAAAGATGCTCCGCCGAATAATCAAGATTATGATTTTTTTGGATTCCTTTTACCGATCTTTCGTGCGCGAGAGAGAAGAGCCAAGCTCCCTTCGGATTTTTTCTCTTGATGATCGTCCAAATATTTTCTTTTGATGATGATTATTCCATCGCTGTTGACCACTTTTTGATACGACGTAACGGCTTCGAGATACAATTATTTTTAAATTACAGATTACAAAAATATTTAAATACCTTACGCCCTTCTCAAATGTTATTTTCGAGTACTATTGGCTCCATATTCACACGCCTAGGATAATATGCCTACAAAGTTTCATTGAAATCGGAGAGGGTCGGGTACAAAAGTACCAGAAAAATTCCTGATTTGAGCTGAAATTGCTCAATATTCCAGTAGTTTGAACTAGATCTGCGGAATGAAAAAAAAAAAAAACAGATCAAGTCTTCCCACTCTCAACTTCAAGCATACAGTTAAATGTGTTTTAATCTATTAATTTCCAAACATTTTTTTGCAAAAAACACTTTAAAAATTAATTAGAATGCCAAGCAAAAATGTGTCACCCTTAATTAATTTTAAAATTTATTAATAACCGCCGTGCCATCAGATTGGGCTCGTAACTTGATCGTGTCTCATCGCGAGATCTTCTTTGAGGGGCACGGTTTCTCAGAGTCCAATCCATACTCCAGAGCCTGAACAGCAGCAAAATCTCCAGCAGCAGCAGCTCGTTCGAATCGCTGGGTGTGTGTATAAAAGTAAACTCAAGACGATTCCAAAGTTTAGTCGAACGAAGGTGGTCGTCGAACGAGGTGGTTCGCGTTAGAGGGTCTCAACAAGGAAGGGAAAAAGGAGCCTTTTTTTTTGTTCGTTGAAAGCTTGAAGTGATTGTGTGTGTGCGCCAAGAACACGTTTGGTTTGGTGGGGACGCTTGATATTCGGTTCGGTTAGAGAGTAGTGACATTGGTCCCCGTGAAGAGTGGAAGGACAAGTTCGTGACGGAAAAACTTGACCCGAGCCGACGACGGTGGAAAAGGGAGAGAAAGAGAGGGTAGGGAAACTGGTCCAGCAGCAGTTTGTGCGCGTCGTTATTAATTGTGTCTAGGCATTTCGAAGGGAAGAATTTCAACTCCAGGTAAGAACAAAACCGGCAGCTGGTTTGAATGTGGTTTGTTTTAAACAGTTTGGTTTGATTTGTAATTCCGTCAGTTTAACCGAATCATTGCTTAAATTTTAAGAAAAATAATTCTTATTTTTCCATACAAGTCTCCATACAATTTTTGGGGCTGAGGCGACACTTCAAAAAAGCATTTCCATCGATTCGAATTCATTGTGAGGCTGTTTCTCAGAACTAATTGCCAGGTTTTCAAAGTCCAAATTCAAATCGAATTAAATTTTCTCAGCTTTTAAAAAGTATTAATACATAATACTATTAAATTGAATACTTATAACTTGGTAAAAGGTACATTTTATGAAAAAAATAATGAAGTACTTTTCAAATGCAAATTCGAATTTGCATAAATACACTCAAACCCCGATGGTTTGACACCAACTGTTGTCAAACGAACGGGGTCACTTTTTAGTTTGACACCCTTTTTTCACGGAGTTCACACACACTACCAAACGTTTGTTTTGATAGTGGGCGTGAGCGCCGTATAAAAAGTGACAGTTCGTCACTTTTTAGTTTGATTTTGACCAACCAACGGGGTACAAACTAAAAAAGTGTCAAACGAAAATGTGACCAACCACCGGGGTTTGAGTGTAGTAGTTTAAGAAGATTATTTCAGCATGAGTCGTACATTTATCCAACGAGGTACACCGAGTTGGATAAATACGACGAGTGTTGAATAAATCAAGTTGTGCAACGAGTTCCAAACAACATTTTTCACATTTCCGAAAACACCCTTTGAGTGGAATTACAGGTCAAATGTTCATGTATTTTGTCAATTAACCGTTCAAATAAAAAAAATGTTGAAAAGTATTACTTTTCAAAACAAGTGCTGAAAAGTTCAACTTCAGTTCATTCATTTCAGTGCTAAAAAGTGAAACTTTTCAGCATTTATTTTGAAATTCGTTACTGTTTGATTTGTTATTTTTCGTACAGAAAAGTAGGCTTTTTCATCATTCAAGAATGAAAGGAAAAGTAAGTAGTTTCACGAAAGAATTGCAAAATAGTAGTTTATGCAACAAGTTGCAAAAAGAGGATTTTTTCAGCACGAGTCGTACATTTATCCAACGAGGTTCACCGAGTTGGATAAATACGAAGAGTGCTGAAAAAATCAAGTTTTGCAACGAGTTCCATACAACATTTTTTGCAATTCCAAAAAACTCACACTGAGTGAAATTTTAAGTAAAATTTTCATGCATTTTGTCAATAAATCGTTTAAATCAAAAAAATGTTGGAAAGTGTTACTTTTCGAAACAAGTGCTGAAAAGTTCAACTTTTCAGCACCCATTTGAGTGCTGAAAAGTAGAACTTTTCAGCATTTATTTTGAAAAGTGTTGCTATTCGATTCTGTTATTTTTGGTACAGAAAAGTAGGCTATTTCGTCGTTCAAGAATGACAGAAAAAGTGAGTAGTTTCACGACGGAATTGCAAAAAATGATTTTTTGCAATTCCTCTGTGAACCTGTCAACTTTTCCTGTCCTTCTGGAGAAACGAAACGGCCTACTTTTCCCTACCAAAAATAACAGATTTGAAAATACCAGTGCTGAAAAGTAGCACTGAAATGGGTGCTAAAAAGTTGAACTTTTCAACACTTGTATCGAAAAGTAACATTTTTCAATATTGTTTTGTTTTGTTTTGAACAGTGAATTTACTTAACATATGGAACCACGCACTAAAGCATTAGCCGAGCTTCCGTGGCCGTGAGGTTACGGGTTTCACCTTGTAAGCGGAAGGTGATGGGTTCGATTCCTGTCTGGCTCGGCAAGGTCAGATCCCTTAAAAGAGTAAATATGCTCACTGGGAATACTGACCGGTAGGGGATGGATTTCGACTAGCGGCGTGCTGGGTTTACAATCCAGAGGTCGTGAGTTCGATTCTCGTACCGGGATGATGACATTTAAAAAAAAAGCCCAGAAGATGTCTTTTTTAGTCCCCTAAAATATAAAAAAAATCAAAGATTAGAAAATACGTAATTTCAGAATTTGAAGTTTTCTGTTAAAAGTTAAACAAAAATTCGATTTTTCCCGTGTTCTATTTTTTTCCGAAAAATCCTAATCAACTTTGCCGAAGACACCAAATCGATCGGAAAATCTATTCTCAGGATACAGAATTTCTTACTTTTTGTATGACCAGCCCAAACAAATTAAATGTACCTACGGCAAAACTAATTATGCAAAATGACATCTTTCGACATAGTTTTATCCAAATCAAAAAAATGAAAATTTTGAAATCGTGAAATTGTAAAAAAATACTCTTTTGTTTTTCATAGAAATAAAAAAAACTTTTACAATTCATTGGTTTTGCAACTGAAACTACTTACTTTTTCTGTCACTTTCGAATGACGAAACGGCCTTCTTTTTTCACTAAAAATAACAGAATCAAACAGCAATACTTTTCGTTACAAGGACTGAAAAGTTCTACATTTCACTACTCAAATGGGTGCTATAAAGTTGGATTTTTCAGCACTTGTTTAGAAAAGTATACAAAGTATTTTGATTTGATTGGTGAATTGACTGATCCAATGTACCTTTGACTGTAAATCAATTCGTTGATGTTTTCAAAAAAGTGTCCACGTGGTTCATGGATGGTCCCCCTTATTGGAAAGGTATCTGTATAACCTATAATGGGTCGAATGATTGAGCTGGACATACAGCATGTAAAAAAAGTATTTACACCCCTTGGGCAGTATGCACATTTTGTGATGAAACATGTAAACAATTGAATGTTGACAGAAACCTGGTACTACGTTTTGTTCAGAAACTCATGCCGAACATTTTACTACAAAAAGCTTTTAAATACCTAGGTAAAATCGTTGTTATGGTTTCGTTTGAACAACCTGCCAAAAATGTTTGGAATTTCGTAATTTTTGTTTTCGTGGATCAAACCTACTTTTTGCTCAGGTATAGGTATCAAAAGATCGGAAATTTTATGCCCTTTCCGATGCCGTATAGGTTGACGACGTTCCGACGACGTAATTCCGGGTTGGTACGAAATTCCAACGAAAAATCTATTTTAGCGATACAAAGACCCCCAAAACGGTGTTATACCCACTCCAAAATGTTTATTTAGCAATTCTATGATAATATATTGACATTTAGTTAAATTAAAAGTTTGCAAAATTAAGTTTAGATAAGTTTTATATAGAATTTCCAGAGTTATATAAACTTTTATACTAAGTAGTCAGTAGACTTTATATTCAATCCAAATTATTTTTTTAATCAGTCAAGGATGCCTATTTGGAGTTGGGAGGCTGGATCTATAGTGATTTGTCAACAAATAACTTTATTTATGTTAATTTTTCGAAAGGTGTACAAAGTTTTTTTGCACCTTTTTTGATTCTTGTAATAGTATTTGTTATATTACTTTTTATAGAAATCATTATTTCATGAGCTTTTTGTAGCAAAATGTTCAGCATGAGTTTCTGAACAAAACGTAGTACTAGGTTTCTGTCAAACTTTAAATTGTTTACATGTTTCATCACAAAATGGGCATTTTTATACATACTGTAGTTGCTTCAAAATTATCGTCAGTGGGGGTGACATTGGGTCAAAGTGATTTTTTTTACGGATTTCCCCATTTCTATGGCTCTTTTCAATAAAACTAAATTCTGTTAAAAAGATTGTGTTGGGGGCATCTTAAGATGACTTAGCTGAAAAAATCTCGTTCCTAGAACAAATCGTGTCATTTTGGCAGCTGTTTAAAGTTGAGGTAAGTTTTGACCAAAAATGACCTCTCGATTTTTTTTTTATATTTTTGTTGGAACTGCTCGAATAGTACCTAAATGTTTGAAATTCTCTGCATCAAACGTTGTAGTATGTCAATTCCCTTGAACAAGAAACACTGTTGGATGACTTGTTTCTACCATATCTTTATATTTGAGTCAATTTTCAAACGATTGGCATTCAACGTAGAGTTCACCAAATTCCACCATATTTTGGGAAAATGTTAGTAAACCATCCAAGAACAAATCTACGTTGAAAGATTTTCTATGTTATTTAAATTGTCCCGATGATGCTATGAGACGCGGGTTCGATTCCCGCCTTATCCACTGAGCTTCTATCGGATGGTGAAGTAAAACGTCGGTCCCGGTTTCTCCTGTCTCGTCAGAGGCGCTGGAGCAGAAATCCCACGTTAGAGGAAGGCCATGCCCCGGGGGGCGTAGTGCCAATAGTTTCGTTTTTTTTTTGTTATTAAGAAATTACGAGAGGTGTATCATTTTTTGACCCATAGTCACCCCTACTGACGGTACTCAAATCCGAACTGCACATAAGTATAAGTTGAAGAAGTCATATCTTTAGGTAACGTAGTCGGTTTCTTTTTCAAATAGGGACTTCACCACCTAAAAGGGGTGTGTGTCTGAGTCTTCCATTCAACCTGATCCTGCCTGTCAAGTTAACATGTTGCTTTTTGGGTGCATGATAACCGCCCTGTCCACGTAAATCCCGCCCCGTGCTTATCTTCTTGCAGTGAATTCGGCCAGATATTCAACCCAACCGTTTTGACGGGTAGATCCGAATCAATGGCGGACTGCCAATTCTGTCGATGCGGCCTCCTAATTGATTTCATAATTCGATGCAAATCGATTGCATAACTCCTCGTTGATAGCAGAGGCAACGAGAGAAATCCAAGAAATGAGACAACAAAAGAAGAAATAAGAAAAGAAAAATTGTGAACTTGATCGGACTCTCCTCCACACCGGCACAACGTGCAGCTCAAACTCGGCACCTGTAATTTGTTTGGCTAACCAATTTTATTTTTTTGAGTGCATCAGGTTGGTCTTTTGGACCATAGCCCGAGGTTGCATGCCCAATCCCAACGGACACCGGCCAAGGCCCTCGGTTTGAACGGTCGCAAATTCTGCCCAAATTCAACCCAGATTCCACAAGTCCGCAAAAGTTGGGCGACATTTTTCTGCTGATTGGCCAACCATGCCGCGTTCTGTGAGCTTTTGTGGGGCAATGTTGGAAATGATGACTAGCAATCAGGTGTTTGTGGTGGAACAATCACCAACCGACGGACGACGGTTGAGCTAAAGGTCACTTTTATATGATGGGAGGAAATTTTCGAGTTGATTAGTTCAAGTTTAAACTTTATTGCTTGGTCGTGCAAAAGTAACGTTGGAGGTGGTTTATGGTCTAAGAGGAAGACGGTGCAATTGTTTGGAATTATGCAGGGGAAGCGGCTCAACTCGCTCTATTTTTGTTTCCATCTTAGCTTATACCAATCTTGAATTTCATTTGAAAGATATAATTTAATAAAAAAAAATAGTCCTTGACAAAATAAAAGGTCTACAGGAGAAGACAAAAACTTGAACAAAATTTGCAATGGCCTTAATATCTGGAGTTTTTTTTTTGAAAAGGTCCAATAAACCAAATTTCCAGTTTTTGCTTTTTGGATGTCTTGAAACCGCCTTGAGGCAGGGGTATTGCAAAACACCCAAAAAGCAAAAACTCAAAATTTGGTTTATTGTACCTTTTCAAAAACAAACTCCAGATTATGATAAAAAACATCACCCCACTTTGGGACCATCCATAAACCACGTGGACACTTTTTTGGAAATCTCAATCCCCCTCCCCCTGTCGTGGATAATTGGTCATACAAAAACAAACTTTTATGTATGGATCGTGGACAATCGCTTACCCCAAAGAAGCCATTTTGCATCATTAGTTTGTCCATATAATTTTCCATAAAAATTTGGCAGCTGTCCATACAAAAATGATTTATGAAAATTCAAAAATCTGTATCTTTGTAGATATGGATAAGGACTAAACTAAAAAAATGATAAACGATAAAAAAAATTGGTAATTTTTAATTAAACTTTTTGTCACTAAAACTTGATTTGCAAAAATACACTATTTTTAATTTTTCGATATGTTTTAGGGAACATCAAATGCCAACTTTTCCGAAATTTCAAGGTTTTGATAAAAATCTTTGAACGAGTTATGAATTTTTGAATCAATATTTATTTAAAAAAATCGAGATATTGGTTGCCAAAAAAATTTAACTTCATTTTTCGATGTAAAATCAAATTTGCAATCAAAAAGTACTGTTGTGAAATTTCGATGAAGTGCACCGTTTTCAAGTTATAGCCATTTTTAGGTAGCTTTTTTGAACAAAGTCGCGTTTCTTCATTTTTTTAAATAAGTGCACATGTTTGCCCACCTTTGAAAAAAATATTTTTGGTAAGCGGAGAAAATTCTCTATATTTTGCTTTTTTGAACTTTGTTGATACGACCTTTAGTTGCTGAGATTTTGCCATGCAAATGTTTAAAAACAGGAAAATTAATGTTTTCTAATTCACATCCAAGCAACCAACCATTTTCTTATGTAGATATCTCAGCAACTAATGGTCCAATTTACACTGTTAAAATTAGAAACATTTGTGAAATTTTCCAACCTTTACAAAAACAATATTTTCCATGTTTTCAAATTAAGACTAACATTTCAAACGGGCCAAACATTCAATATTATTAAAAATAGTGTTCTTTTTTGCAAATCAAGTTCTAGTGACAACAAGTTAAATTGAAAATCACCAATTTTTTTATCGTTTATATTTTTTTTCAGTGTAGTCCTTATCCATACCTACAACTTTGCCGAAGACACCAAATCGATCAAAAAATACCTTCAAAAGATACAGATTTTTGAATTTTCATACATAATTTTTGTATGGACAGCTAAATTTGTATGGAAAATTATGTGGACAAACTTATGATGCAAAATGGCTTCTTTGGGTATACCGAAAGCACCAAAAAAGTTTCAGCCTGGTTAAAAAACACAAAAAAAAAATCGAATGACCGAAATCTGAGAGAATTGCTCTATTGTTTTGATCCACTCGACTTTGGCTTAAAGCAAGGGAATACACTTTAAAATTATTTGCATCAGGATAAGTAATATATTTGATTAGTTTAGTTTTTTTAGTTTTACATCCCCTCCACCGAGGCAAATGCAAGTGGTCATTGACAATAAGTTGTAGAGATTTCTTCACACTTTTTTTCTAAGAAATTCAATTTGATGCACAAAACCATTCCTAAGAATATTTAAACGAATTTTTCCCGCTGTGCAACGGTTGTTCAGATTAAACCAGAGATCAATCATAAGTATCCGTTCCGAGTAAAGCCCCTTCTAACGGCATAGCTTTGGATTGATTGCGCCACAACGGTTCAACAATCTAACCATTTTGTCCCTGCCTGCAGGCGGCATCAAAGTCGTCCCAAACGTGGGGCCACACCACGCTGATCCAAGCCACGCCGGCAGCCCACACCGGTTCGACCTTGACCATTGGAGGTTCATGAATAAGTTAAATTGCTGTTGTTTTTTGTTGTTGTTGTGTTGTGCTGTCACGACACCAACATCATTTCTGTCGTTTGTTGCCTCGGATTGAGGATGATGATGGACCTCATCAACGAAACTTCTGCTAGATTAAGGCTTAAGCCAAATGAACAAAAAAAAAAGTCATGATTTGCCTAAGACTAACACGATCCAAGATATCGAAACCTGTTACTTAATTTATTCGATTAAAAATGTGGCGCTCGATGACGTTGAAATTACTATTTTTTGTGGTCAGCGAAAAAATAAAAAAAGACAACAGAGACGACTTCACCCAATGGAACAGATTGCGAATCAATCGAGCGCGCTGAAAGAACTCGTAACACACATTTTTTGGCTTATGCTTTTCCAAGCTCTCTCATAATTCACGACCTGTATCACGGTGTGTGAATAAGAGTGAGAGGTGTTTGGCTGTTTGGCAGGTGGTTCGAGGGGAGAGCCCCAACCCAAATCATCATCATCTATATAGCTGACGTGAATTATGCGCCTAAACAGTTAATAGTTAATTTTAAGCCGGCAAACTGATTGATGACTCTGTGAGTGCAACCAAAACACGCCTCTTTGTTACTACACCAAACTTTGCTCAAAATCAAAATGTTATGCTTAAGGTGTTGCCCGTTCGTGCTCTTGTGTTTGCCCGAATGAAGTAAAACAAAACAAATCCGTGTTTGCTTAGTTGTTGCCTACTTCCATTCACAAGATTTCAATCCACATTTTTCCAGCCATGTGGTTGGTTTGAAATTGAAGTTGAACAGGTTGCGGCGTCCACGAGGGCGCGTTCGTTAGTTCTGTTTTGGACCTCCGCGACGCGACGCGGTAGTGTAGAGCTATAGTTGTTGTTCTACACTAAACCAGTTTGACTGCTAGTATGCTAATTGTATCAGTTTAGAATGTTAGAGGATCGTCAGTTGAGAAAAATGTTGAGAATTGGAACTTTTTACGCTCACCTAAGATAGTCTTTTTGTCATTGTTTCATGATTTGTAAATTAACGTAGAATGTAGTGGCTAAGATAATTGTTGGAAAATGTAGGAAAATCACTACCTTATCAGTAATTGTATAAGGCCAACCAGAAATCAGCATATTATTGTAATTCTGTCGCAATCACATTTGATGTTTCCTATTTTGCACAATTGAGGGCCTTCTTCATTGCAAAAATCTTGAGTCTGGCCCAATCCATGTTTAGACCAGAGGCATTGCATGGGGTCACCAACAAGGTAGTAAACTTTCGCGCAATTTCTCAATAAGCCACCGCACCAAGCAATACCTTTTAAAGCCACAATGTTTTTCTTCTTCTCGGCAGCAAGCATGATAAACAAAGAGTGTGTCATTAAGTCGCATTAAAACGCCAGTCCAAAACGTCCTCGAAGGTCGTCTTGGTCCAACTGCGGCACCACCGGTTTTGGGTTCAACGGCGACGATCTTCAGCGATGAGAAGGACTGCGGCTGTTGAAGAACGGGCGGTTGATTTCAGCTCGGTGGGAATCTTCTTTGCGCTCAACTACTGGGGGGATTTCGAAATAAAACAAAAACAAAGCCAAACTGTACCACAGCGCACCTGGAGGACGGACATTCTGCGAGACTTTGATCAACCTGCTGCACGAAGAAGGCAGAACTTGGCACGTCGCAGATAAATCTGATTTTAATGTGCGGCCATTTGATCCGCTGATTAAATTTAATGTTTCCGCACCATGGCACGATGATGGGGGGAAAAATTTGCCGCTAGAAGTGGATTAAGGTATACGAGATTTGCGCACACGCCGCGGGAAGATGAATGGCATCCGGCATGGTGATCATAGAGTGGAACCATCGGCGTTGTGGATGGGACTTTGGAACGAAGATCCTTTTGTTTGTTCCATAGAACAACGGCCCTTAACGTTAACGAGTTGATACAATTCTCACGATTTATTTATAGTAAGACTTGTGTGAATGTTTACTCATTAGCGATGCATTTTTATCAAGAGTTGGTTTGTCGTAGGAAGACAATCGGTAAAAATCTTTTTCGAAAACACGAGTTATTTGCATTGGAAGTTAGTTTCTACGAGAAACGAGCTCCAATATACATAATTACCTAAATTTTGATTGATTACTTTGGCTTGTACTTGTACGTGTACATTACAAATTTCGATTATAAACTCTATGGTTCCATCTGAGAAGTCAGCAATGGAATCATTCTAAGAAAAGCAATTGCGGTTGCGGCTTGGATTCTTAAAATGATTCCATAACATTCAAATAGGAACACAATATTACAATACAAACATTCAAAAACACGCCCTTTTGAAATGTTAGACTAGATTAAAAAAATGAAAATGAAAGATATCGGAAAATTTCACGAGTGTATCATATTTTAACATTGAAATTCGGACCATTAGTTGCTGAGATATCGACATTAGAAAATGGTGGGTTGTTTGGGTAAAACTTAGAAAACATAAATTTTTCTGTTTTTAAATCTTTGCATGCATCTTATCTCAACAACTAAGGGTCGTATCAACAAAGTTTCTAGAAAGCAAAATATAGAGAATTTTCTCAGCTTTTCAAAAATATTTTTTTTTCAAAGGTAGTCAAACATGGGCACTCATTTAAAAAAAAATAACCGGGACTATTTTCAGAAAGCTTGGCTATAACTTGAAAACGATGCACTTTATTTCATTAAAGTACTTTTTGATTGCAAATTCGATTTTACATCGAAAAATGAAGTTCGATTTATTGAAAAAATCAGTATTGATTCAAAAATTTACTATGTACCCGGTCAAAAATTGTTTGCACATTCCGGAAATTTTTGAAAAGTTGGCATTAAATGCTGTCGAGCTACCATGTCGTACGTCGCTTTTTGACGTTCCGAGAAAAAACGCGTTTTAATGTTTGACCTTGAATAAATAAACAAAAACGAGAGCGCGCAATGTTTTTTTTTTTTACAAAAATATGTACAACGTAAAAAAACACGATTTAAAACCATTTCTGATCACTTTTTTTCATTTTAATGCAAAAAAAAAATTGACAAGACAACATTTTTTCGATGGATCAACTATGGTCCCCTTGGAACGAGCTGTCAAGTAGGAACTTTTCTGTCAAGAAGGACCGCGAGGTTAATTTTTCCAAATTGATTTAAAAATCCATTTTAAACTCTTTGTGGTCGTACAAAGGGTCATTGTACTCAGAAAAATAAGCTTTATCGCTGTAAACAATAATATCAGCAATCTAAGCTTCATTTTAGGACCCAATTGTCGCACTTACTTATCAATTCGACAGCAACATTTCAAAAGGCATCATGTACATTTTGACACTTTCTGGGTTATTGCAAATTCTAAAAGTACCGTAAAACGGGGTGACTTTGATAGGTTTGCGATTTTTCCGCAAAATGAAGAGTACAATTAAAATACATAAGGAATGGTTCAGAAACATACTGACCGTGGTAGACAAGAGTTCAAAGTACCTCAAGAAGAACTTTTCATAAATTTTTGAAAGGTTTATAAAGTTAGTTAACTATAGTTAACAAAATGTTGATGGAAGTCATTATTTTAAACTTCTCAAAGTGTCATGATTTTCTCAATGAACATGATTTTTAGTCGGAAAACGGAATGAATTTTCGGATTCTCTGGACAATTTTCCACTAGGAGATCGATAAAAAAGTTAAATAATTAATATGTGTTTTTGAAACACAATTTTAAAAACTCTCTAAGTTTATAGGCAATTTCAGTTGAACAAATTTCATGTAAAATGTGAAAACTTGTGATTCGTGCTTCGAATTCAGTATAAAATGCAATATAAATCGATAATTTTAGAAACAAAACTAGTTTTATCAAATTTCAGGCAAAATTCTGACTTTTTAGCAATTTTACCTAAAATTTATATGTATTATTTTAAAAAGCTTATAAACTTAGTTAACTTAACATAAACATTGATTTTTTTTCTTACAAACTATATCAGCTACTTTAGTGATGGTACATTTAACGTACAAATAAAGTTTGAACATCTTAAATATGATTTTAACAAGAAAAACTATGACTATCAAAGTCACCCCGGAATTAAAACTTAGAATTTTTAACGTAACTATTTTTCTAAACACTATTGAAAAAACTTTTTTTCCAAAATAGTGCATGGACTTTGTGTGGCCAACCCCAGTACATGTTTTAAAAATAAAAATCTTAAGAAAAACCTTACCTGTTGGAAAATATTCTAAAAACAAATTGAAATCCTATCAAAGTCACCCCGGTTTACGGTACTCCTAATAAGCTACCTCTCCACCAAAAATGAGCAAAAGTTACTTCAGTGAAGTCCGTTTAATAATGGTTTTAAATAAAGTAACATAAACAAAATCTCTGGTATCATCAGTGCCTGTTTATATAGCCCTGTCAACCTGTCAAATAAAAGCCTTGCCGACGAAAAACGAATCATTACAAAGCTTCCCCTCCAATGACAGCAGGGTGATATAAACACTGGTGATTTGATTAGAACACATTTTTTTGCTTTTATATTAAAATGGGAATTGAAAAATGATGCTCAACCATATGTGTTTTTCTCAAAACGTACGGTTTGTACAGTCATCCCTCATATTCGGAACAGTTTACAGATCAGCCAATGTTCAACAAATCATATATAGAAAATCGATAATTGAACATAATGATTTGCTTTTTCCTTCATAAGAAAGCTTTTCTTGCGATCTTTCGATTGAAGTATAGACTTGCTGTACATTTTTACGATTTATATCAAGTTTTTAAAGAAAAACATTGACCCTTGAAATCCACAAATTCGGAACACTTTTTTCTTACGATGTAAACAAACTTTTTTTTCTCTCCAGGAGTACACATTTTTTACAAAAAAATTACTTCACACTCTGAAACCAACAAAACTCAAGCTAAGTGATGTTTTAAACATGGTCTGATAACTTTTTTGTGAAAATATCAATTAAATTCAGGTGTTCCACAATTGTGGGAGGTACAATAACATCCCACAGTTATGGAACATGCAATTTCTAGGCAGTGTTTTGCTGCTCTGGATAAAAAAGTCTTGAAATGAGTTTTTTTGTTCAAAAGTACTATTTTTACTAGTGAAATAGGAAGAGAATGTTCAAATAAAGGTCCTAAAAATAGCAGGGACGACAGAAAAGTTACATTTTGCATCCTATTGACAAATTACCACAAAAGTGTTCCGAATTTGTGGGTGTTCCGAATATGTGGGATGACTGTACATGATGCTTTTTTTTAATGTTGCCGTCGAATTGTCAGGGTGTGTCAAGATAGCACGACAAGATTGAAACTTCTTTTATATGAAAAGTGACAGAAATGTACGGAGTTTTTTTCGATTTTTATTTAATATCTACGGATTGAATTCGAACATTGAGGATCTGTGATGGTTTTTTTTTCTATCTGTGAAGGTGAGGCATTGTGAGCTGCACAAAATGGCGCTCTTAACTCCATTTGGCCCAAAATGCACGTACGACAAGTTAGCACGACGGCGACGATTTGATGTCCCCTAAAACATATAAAAAAATTGTGTTTTCTTGAAAATCAAGTTTCAGTGACAAAAGTGAATGTAAAAATCACCAAAAAAAATCAGCGTGTATCATTTTTTCAGTGTAGTCCTTATCCATACCTACAATTTTTCCGAAGACATCAAATCGATCAAAAAATTCCTTCAAAAGGTACAGATTTTTTAATTTTCATGTATCATTTTTGTATGGACAGACGCCAAATTTGTATGGAAAATTATATGGACAAACTATTGATGCCAAAAGGGTTCATTGGGCATACTGAAGGCACCAAAGAAGTTTCAGCCGGATTTAAAAAATACTATAAAAAATCGAATGACCGAAATCTGATGATACCATGGCTTGTAATTTCAATTTTTATAATTAATGAAATATTTAGATGATTCACAACCAGAAATAGTAAGGTGGGCGATACAGGGCAAAATACAGTCTAAGCTACAAATAAAAAATACATCGTAAATTTAGATCTAACATGATATTATAACTTTTATTTCTCTTCCAGACATGAAACTTTTTCACATCGCCCTCGTGGCGGCAGCATTCGCCATAGCCGCTGCCTTCCCAACTCCCCAAGATGCGGTTGTACCAGCAGCCGGCAAGCCGGTTGAAGCCGCTGAAAAGCCCACAGAAGAAGCTGTCCTAAAACCCGCGGAAGTTAAGATCGCCGAAGTCAAGGCCGCCGAACCTGTGGCAACCGAAGCAGAAACCAAAGAAAAGGTCGAGGAGGTTAAAATGGTGGAGAAGATTGAGGTTAAGGTTGAGGTCAAGGCCGTCCCGGAGGGCATGAAGATCCCAGCCGTGGTGCACGTCACCGAGGTTCAGGAACCGATCGCTAAGACGACTGAGGTTAAGGCTGAGGAACCTGCTCCGAAAGCAGCGACGACGGAAGAGAAGACTGAAGTAAAGGCGGAGAAGATTGATGAAGTTAAGCCTGAAGCGGGAGTCAAGTCTAAAGCTGTCGAGGATCAGGTCGTTGAAGCTACTGTGGAAACAAAACCCGCTGTTGAAGAAGCGCCGAAAGCTAAGATCGCCGAGGTTGAGCCAGAGAAGGTTGAGACTAAGGCTGAGGAGAAGGTAGAGGTTAAGGCTGTGGAAGCAAAGGCTGAAACTAAGGCGGTTGAAGAAGTCAAGCCGGTAGCGGAGACCAAGATTGAAATAGTGGCTGTCGCGGAACCTGCCAAGGCTCTGCCAGAAGTCGTTGCTGAAGAAAAGAAGGAAGCTGTTGAGGAGAAAAAAGAAGTGGCTGTTGAAGAAGTTAAACCAGTTGTCCAGCTGAAGAGTGACGTTCCCTCTCCCGTGGCCGTGCCGATCGTTGAGGATCTGAAGGCAATAAAAAATGTAGAATCTGAGCCAGTCTACCGTTCCATCCCGGTTGCCGTTGTCCAGGACGGTGAAGAGGAAAAGAAGGTCGAGAAGCCAGCGGTCAAAGCTGTTGAGAAGGTCGAGACGGTCGAGAAGGTTGAGGGTAAGAAGTGAATGAACATCTGTTTAACGATTGATCCTAACTTTGACTGTATTTACAGAACCGACACCAGTTGCTGCCAAGACCGTTGAAGAGCCCAAAGCTGTAGAGGAGAAGAAGGAAGTCAAGCAGGAAGATGCTCCCGTTGAGAAGAAGGAAACTCCAGTCGTGAAGGCGATCGAATCCGAAGTTGCCAAGTCGGCTGTTGATCCAGTTCAGGCTACAACCTCAGAAACCGTTCAAGTTACTCCAATGGAAGCCGCCGTTGAGAAGCGTGAATCCGTTGAAGCCGAAAAGCCGACAGAACCAAAAGTCTTCGTCGTCGAGGCCAAGAGCGTGCCCGAGAGCAAGAGCGAGTCCAAACCGGAAGTAGTGGCCGAACCGGCAGCCAAAGTCGAGGAAGGGAGTTCAACCAAAAGCCAGCTCGCCGAGAAAGAAGCTGCGGATAAGGGTGACGGTGACAGTTCAGCAGCTAAGTCGTCCGAAGAGCTAAAGCAGGCTGCCCCAAAAGTGGCGGAAAAGTCGGACGATTCGACGACCGCCGAAACCGCACCCGCTCCGGTCAAGGTCGAGGGCAAAAAGGGAAAGAAGAAGTTGCCAGGTTCGAACTAAAAACACACACACAACATACAATGTAAATGTGATCAGTTCAATTCAATTGCATCCAAGCTGCTTTAAAAAAATACTCTTTTTTCGTAGATTAAACCAATAGAAGTCCTAATTCATTAAACTTTCCTCCTAGATTCTATTCTATTTTCCACATCTATGCTCGCTATCTCGCTGAAAATTCTTTAAAAAATCCCCGAAACTAACAAAATTACTCTTTCTAATTTTAGCAAACTTCCGAGGATACCGAAAGCGTCTGCAACAGGAACAGCAAAAGTCGTAACCGCTGGATGTAAGCTCGGCCATTCAAGAGACAATCCTGTTGACAGGATGTGCTTCACAAAAACACTTGTAGGCTTAAGTTAGACTAAGCAAACTTGAAGATTACTGCGCTTTGGAAATTTTATCAACTGGAAAGTTGGATACTTTCTTTGATATGACAAATAAAAATATTTTTTTTAGTTATATTTAAGAAAAATCAACAAAACATGCAATTCAACGAAGAGTCCAGTGTGTATTATTACGCTTGAAGTAGATTTAGTTGTAAGGAACAAATAAAGTATTTAAAACACATTACCGTTGGATTCTTTTCTCAGAGAAACCCTTGATTTCTAGTTTAGATCATCACTGAAGAAGAATCAATTGTGTAAATTGAACCCTTTTAACTACCAGTAATATTATTCGATTTGTTTCAGTTACGTTTCAACCCTCTTTAACCTAACTCAGCATCTAGACTAGGGTGGTCGAAATCCGGGTTTCCTCGGGGCTACTCCCTAAAATCAAAGCTTGGCCCATCACTAGGCTAGATTCCAAATTTGTGCTCATTCTGACCACGAGAACCCCTCTCTCTGATCGCTTGAAGTTTTTATGGGAATATCACCAAAATGTATGGAGAAAAGCAACTGTTTTACTGGTTTTACTTCATTATCAGCCCGCAATAGTCAACCGATTCTTACCCTTTTTCAGATGTAAACCTTTCTTCAAATCTGGAGTTTTTTTTGAAAAGGTCCTATAAACCAAATTTTCATTTTTTGCTTTTTGGGTGTTTTTAGAACCGCCTTGAGTCAGGGGTATTCAAAAACACCCAAAAAGCAAAAAATGAAAATTTGGTTTATAGGACCTTTTCAAAAAAAACTCCAGAAATTAAAGCAGGATTTTAGGGCAAGTGAGCACACCCGTGATTTAAAACATAACACTGACCTACAAAAATTTACAAAAATGGCTGCGCAGGCTCAACTCGAGGGGAAGCATTAACTTTAAGGTCTCCAGAAAAACGTGTTTTTTTTTTTTAATTTTTCAAAAATATTTAGTCAGGGTCGAATGGTTTTTCTTCAAAGTTTGTATGGAGAATTAGGACGGTTCGTCGCTGCTGCATAAATCCAAAAATTGCATGTGGGAGTAGCGAACAGCACTAATTCTCATACAAACTTTGGAGAAAAACCATTCGGCCCTGACCAAATATTTTTGAAAAATAAAAAAGAAACACGTGTTTCCTCTCGAGTTTAGCCAGCGCAGAAATTTGGTTGGTCGGTGGAATTGCTTTTAGGAGGCCCCTTAGAGTTGGCTGCGCAAAAATGCTCATTTTCGGAAGCTAATAACTCTTCAGCAAAAATCATCTTAAAAGGTGTTTTGGGGAAAGTTGTTCTAAATTCTAGAGGTTTCCGTGGTCAGAATGAGCTCAAATTTGGAACTTGGCCTAGTAATGGGTCAATCTTTGATTTCAGTTGGTACTCCCGAGAAAGCCCGGTTTTGGACCACCCTTATCTATAGGGATTTCAAACCTAAAGAAACGCAAAAAAAAAACTAATTTATAACAATTTATTTTTATTTCATAAGCATTGCAGAGAGAGTTAAACCCGCTGCTCATCCCATAAAATTGATTACGAAAAATGAAAAAAAAAATCTGACAAATCGATTGGTCATGTCTAACTGTACCAACTGTACGGATTTTTTACTTTTCATACGGATTTTCGACCCTCTCTGTGTATTTTTAACATGCCGAAATTTTTGTACGGAATTTTTCACATAGTACGGATTTTTACAGAATTTTTACAACTTTTTAAAAATTGAATTGATTTTTTGATTGGGCCGAAACTTTTGCTGATTAGACATTTTTGTTTAACTGTCAGTTTGATTTCAAAGGGACAGTTTTCCGGGTTTTCCTCAGTTCAAACATGATTATCAATAATTGATTCCTTTTGAAATTTCTAATTTAACAGATAAAAGATCCAAAGGCTTTCTAAAGCTTGTGAAAACCTTGTGTTGTGCTTGTGTTAATAAATAACAAAATAAGTTTCGGTTCATATTTTTACAAAATATTTGATGAAATTTTTTAAAAGTCTGTGCACCTCAGCCTGAGAGGGCCTCGTGGCGCGGTGGTTAGCGGCTTCAGCTGCCGATCCCTAAGTTGCCATGGGGCGCGGGTTCGATTCCCGCCTTATCCTCCTGGCCTTCTATCGGATGGGGAAGTAAAACGTCGGTCCATTTGCGTAAAAGAGGTTTTGGGTGACTCACTACACATAACCTTCGGACGCCTAGAAATGAGCAGAAACTTGCAAGACCCGGGGGTCGTTGAAGTGAATTGCTTTGCTTTTTTGCACCTCAAAACATGTCTGACACATCGTCGCCATCGTGCTAACTTGTCGTACGTGCATTTTGGGCCAAATTGAGTTATGAACGCCATTTTGTGCAGCGCACAATGCCTTACCTTTTGATCTTCACAGATCCCCTAAATTCGATTTCACTCCTGAGATATTCACCAAAAACCGAAAAAACTCCGTGCATTTTTGTCACTTTACATATGAAAGTAGTTTCAATCTTGTCGTGCTATCTTGTCACTCCCTGAAAATCGATGTAAGTGTGACAATTGGCCAAAGGGATTTCAGGTCAGGATGCGTTTGACGCACGTACAAGTCAGACTACCGTAAACATTTGTAATTATAACTCGGGACTCCAGCAACCAAATACAACCAAACTTCGGGACAATGCACAGAATGGTCAACCAAACAAAACGTGTTTGTTATTGTTTACATTGCGTGCTCTAGTTTTTGTTTATTTAAGGTCAAACATTAAAACGCATTTTTCTCGGAACGTCGAAATGGCGGGTGCGACATGATAGCACGACGACGTCGAATTGAGAATATTACTTAAATTGAAAATCTCTTGGATTTCATAACTTGTCGGAGAATTTTCAAAGCATATCAATTGTATTTTGTTCAGTGTTGTTATTTAAACCTTCCATCGGATGAGGAAGTAAAATGTCAGTCCCGGCCTTGGTTGTTAGGCCGTTAAGTCATTCCAGGTGTAGGAGTCGTCTCCATGCCATAAGTACAAACAACACACCAAACCAAGCCTACTCCGGTGGAATCGCTGGCGGCGGTTGGACTCGCAATCCAAAGGTCGTCAGTTCAAACACTGGGGTGGACTCCTAGGTTCGAGCAGAAACTTGCAATAGAGACCACAAAAGACCCGGGGGTCGTTAATGTGGATGGTTTGATTTTTTTTGTTATTTAAACATGTTTTCACTATTTCAACAACTTATATGTCAAAACTTTTGAGAGAAACCTGCTTTTTCACTTCCCATTAAGCAGTTTATTACTTGATTTCTGATCAAAACGTATTTAAAAAGCTGTAATTTATTTGTAATTTAACGTAAGACATCGTCAGTTGTGTGCTATCTTGTGAAAACGAGCATTTAGTACTTTTCGAGAAAATCGATTTTTAAAGTTTGTTGGTAAATAAATTCAAAACTATGAATGATAGAGACAAACTTTTTAAAGCAATCGGTTCGTATATTATCGCCTAACAAACGCTCCAAGTTTCAACTAATTTGGTTACACCAGTTAAAATATACAGTAAATAATGTAAACAAAAATCTGAAAAGCACGTGTCACAAGTGTGTTTCGAAAGTAAAATTGTACTACGTGTCACAAGTGTGCACAGAATTCCCATACAAACTAAAATAAGCTCAAATCAATGGTTTGATCGACTTAATCAGTTGTTAATCAGTATATTTTTATAAACAAAAGGTTGCATTGCCTTTAGAAAGTATTTGTGAAAAACAAGAAAAAATTTCCACATTTTCCAACAACATGTATGACGTGTCTCAAGTGTGCACAATCATTTTGATGATAAATTGGTCTATGTCACAAGTGTGTATCGCGATATCCGGGAAACAGAAGCGAGTTTCCAAAATCGGGTAAAAGCATCTTGTAGTGTTTGTTAAGTATAGCAAAACGTCATCATTAACTCATTTTCGACCAGAATGGTCTATATCACAAGATAGCACACAGCTGACGACATGATTATTTTGAACATTTTTTTAAAGATATTGAGCATATTTGCATATAAGAATTGCATGAACTGTACTATTATTGGATAATTTCAAACCGAAACCTGTTTGCAACTATCAAGATCATTTTTAATTGATATTCTATTTGAATTGATAGTTAGCGTACAACGCGATCGCCAAACACTCCTCACTCGGCGTCTCAAACATACTGTAAGCCGTTAAGTTGATCAGACAACTAAAGGGGACAACGGAAAAAAGCATGAATCAATCAAACCACTCTTCTGCTCAAGAGGAATTCCCTGACGATAGAAATGGGAATTCCCATTACATTGGCTGGTATTCACAGTTTAATGTGTATTTAAACTTGAAATAAGGACTTATATAAACATGTTGATGACTCTCTTTTAAAACACTAAGTATCCTTTTAGGACGCCTCAATATGTTGCATGTTAAAATCCAAGAATTCCAACCACGAGACGACTTAAACTTCCTTGCGGTGACGCACGCCACAGAACCAAACTGGATTGATTGAAATAACCCATTCGCTGCGGAGAGCTCCACCAACAAGCTGCTGATGCGTGCCATGCTGCCGTATATAAACTATCTAGCTCACCTTTGGGGCAGTTCAGTTCGTGGAGGATACGCGGTTGCGCAAGTTGTAGTCAGAAAGTGAGCCGTTTACAGGTCAGTTCTGCTCGAAGAAAATGTTAAAGTGCTTGATTGTCCTTTGTGTGGGGACGCTGCTGACGGTGGTCGTGGAGTCGGCACCGGCACCGCAAACGCAGAATCCGATTGATTTCCTGCTGGATTTGAACCAGGATGTGCTGGACAAGGAAGTGCCGGCTTCGGTGAAGCCGATCTCGCAAGCTCAGATTGGAACTACGACGGAGAAGAACGATGACCGGAAGCCGGCGCCGGTGTTCGAGGATCAGGAGGCTGATGTTCGGGAAATTCCGGGAGTACCTGCGCCGACGGCGAGTCAGCTGAATACGGATCATGATCAGGGTGAAGAAGAACAGGAAGATCGGGAAGAAGAAGTTCGATCGGATAGTGAGGATGAAAGCGAGCAGAAGGAACAGCAATCGACAAGCAAGGATGATGATCAGGATGTCAAGAATAATGATCAAGACAGCAAGGATGACGATCAGGATAGCAAGGACGAAGACAAGGAGGATACGACAATCCGAGTCTACGGTCCTGAAGACGATGAAAATGGCGAGGAGCAGCATGATGATCAAAAGCATCAAGATCAAGGATCCGAGAGGAAGGCCGAACCAGAGGTTCAACGTCAACCTCAGGAAGACTCTCGACAATCGGAAGTAGAGATCAGTCAGCATGCAGATACTGTGAAGCAGTTTGACGAAGTCGTTGATCAGCGCGGAACTGATCTGCTTCCGGATGTCATTTCGGAGCAACCAGACTCTCTGGATGATAAGCAGGAAATCGAAGTTAAGCCCGATCAGCTGTTCAACCATGGAAGCATAGTATTCGACAAGAGTACCTTTGCCACCGATGAAGATCTGCCATCGACGACTCCATTCAACGGCAAGAAGTGGAACCACGATAATGGACCACCAGGTAAGCTAGACGCTAAAAATTCCCAGAACCAATCCCTTAACTAACCAAACCATTCACCCTGTAGGTTTCGGTCCATGGCACCCCAAGTTCCCGGGCTTCCCCGGCCACACTCACGACCACGATCACGACGAAGGCCGACCACCGTTCTTCGGAATGCCGCCGTTCAACGGTCCACCACCCCGTTTCGATGGTCCGCCACATTGGCACTTCCATAATCACAGCCACGAACACCGGGATTGGCATCAAGATCACGATCACGATCACGGATTTCACGGGCATGGATTCCACCGACGTGGACCCTGGAAGTGGAACCGAAGCTAAACCTCGTCGCCATCGTAACGGTTGATTGATCAGTCGATTAGTTAGTTGTTCTTAGTTTTAGTTATTTATTAGTCATCGCAATAACCGCCTTCGACCGCATCGTCGGATCCGTCAATTGGATCCGGAAGAGGTAATAAATTTGGACCGATAGAAAGAGAATGTTTTGCGTCGTTGTTTTTGTATTAGGTGACTCAAAATGTGGCCAATAAAGCGAACGAGTCAAAGAATTAATTAATTCTAGATTAAATTTTCAAAACAACCTATCCCTCATGGGTTTCCTATGCAGATAGGACCTTTTGAAAATTTAATCTAGAATTACAGTCGTCTAGCGTGACATGTGCTTCTGCTATTGTTGTGGTCATTTCTTCGTGGGTGGATCAACAGGCGGTGAGCGATATGGTTTGGTGAACGTTCAAGGTTTTTCCGCATTGCTGTAGTAGGCGGCGGGTTCGTCGCTGGGTCAGTTCATTTTTCGGCAGGTCTCGTGATAATGATGTGTATTTTTTACTTTGAACTAAACTAGATTTGGGTCAAATCAGGTCACGCACGTAGAACAAAAGCATGTATTTATATACTCTGAACTGTATTTATATAACTCTGATATAATGTGTTGGAATGTCCTGGGCCATTCCAAGACTCCCTGGAATTAAGATCTGAGGGTGTACCACCGTAACAAGCAAAAGGCCGAAGGTTTTTTACCCCAGATCATAACTGCATAGCTTCAGTGAATATGGTAGAACACATTCATATGATGTTGGGATGTTCAGGGTCATCCAAGGACTCCCTGGAGTTGTAGATCTACCGCCGTGACAAGCAAGGTGTCGACCGATTTTGACAACCTATCATACCCGCATACCGTCAGTGAGTCTAGTAGCCTACTTTGCTTATGTTTGTGGATGTCTTGGTTCATCTAAGGACTTGCTGGAGTTAAGATCTTTGAGTTACTATAACAAGGAAGGAGTAGACGGTTCACATGAAATAATCTACCATATTCAGATTTTCACTGAATCTATGCGGTGGTAAAAAATCGATTTTCTCGAAAAGTACTAAATGGTCGTTGTCACAAGATAGCACACAACTGACGATGTATCTAAACCCTTTAATAAGTTGTTGCTACAATGCACAATGGTCCAGAACGCAAAATTAAGTGGAAAATGGATTTTCACTTGAAACGAACATTTCTATTTTCTGACAAGTCAATTTGGACTTAAGGGTCAAAAGTTACAGCCATTTAGAGTGAAGACTTCCATCATTCCCATGATTTTTCGTTCAAATATATAAATTTTGCGCCCATATCAATATTTTGACCAAATTCCATCTACAAGTTGTTTAGAATACTGCCCTACACATGCTGATTCTTTTTGGTAACGATTAGCCCATTCCTTGCGAAGTTATGGAAATCGTCATTAATCAATGATTGCCAACTAGGACGTCAATGACTGTACCACAAAATTATTTTAACTAAATTTATGATTTATTGACAAGCAGGAGTTTTTTTTTTGTTTAACCTTAACACTTGTAGCACCAACGGGGTCAAAATTTACGCGAAGCACCAAGTGGGTCAAAAAAGTTGGAAATGCAACTTTAACCGGCTGTCTCGACGCAAACTTAACCAATTTTGATGATTCTTGTTGCATTCGATCCGGAAGAATGTCAAGAATCACTTCTAATAAGGTAGATCCAAAACAGATGCATCTACCTTAAGTTATAATAAAAAAGGCATTTCCAACTTTTTTCCAAGGGTTGTATTAGCCGGTGAAAATGCATTTCCAACTTTTTTGACCTTGTTGGAGCTACAAGTGTTGAAGCACTTTTTATGTAGAGCTTCAAAATCAAAAAAAAAAAAATCAAACCATCCACATTAACGACCCCCGGGTCTTTTGTGGTCTCTATTGCAAGTTTTTGCTCGAACCTAGAAGTCCGAAGGCTTGAATGAGGAAAGCACCCAAACCTCTTTTTACTCCAAGGAACCTTCCACCCCAGTGTTTGAACTGACGACCTTTGGATTGCGAGTCCAACCGCCGCCAGCGATTCCACCGGAGTAGGCTTGGCTTGGTGTGTTGTTTGTACTTATGGCATGGAGACGACTCCTACACCTGGAATGACTTAACGGCCTAACAACCAAGGCCGGGACCGACATTTTACTTCC
Organism: Culex pipiens pallens; assembly: GCF_016801865.2. Taxonomy (NCBI): domain Eukaryota; kingdom Metazoa; phylum Arthropoda; class Insecta; order Diptera; family Culicidae; genus Culex; species Culex pipiens. Next base: position 110,389,561 of record NC_068938.1, read on the forward strand.
TCATCCGATGGAAGGTTGCAGCAGATGGGAATCGAACCCAGAATCATCCGCTTACAAAGCGGACAGCGTAACCATTCGGCCACGCACTGAAACGTATGTAGAGCTTACTGTTTTCAAATTAGAGTCAGTTGTATGTTAAACTTTTTCGGAAAATAAGTAATTGTTTCCAATGAAATGTCACAATTATCAAAACACAGGGCCGTAGCCAGGATTTTTGTTCGGGGGGGGCTTGGGTGCAAAAATTCAAGGAGTATAAAAATCAGCAAATCATTTATACCATCACTTGGTTTGTGGTATAATTATTGAGATGAATTGTAAAATTTTAATGTAATGTATGCAAAAAAGTTTTCGAAGATTTTCATATTAAGTTATCAATGTATTTATTGAAGTAACTCGTTCGTCATTTTTTTCTTTATTTTAACAGCTAGTTTGTATTAAAGGAGTAGAGAAAGTGTTTTTTTTAAACATTTTCTTGAATTGTTTTATTGTAATCCAATTTCGTGATAAACGTCGCTAAATTTAAAATATACTTAACTTGAATCAAATTTTTGAAAGCATAATTTTTTTTTAAAAGAAATATCGATTTATCTAACCATAAGTATTATGTTTTCTGTATTTTATACTGAGAGAAATTTTAAACCGTCTGGATTTACATTTTCAGCTGTGTGATAATTGTGATGGTTTATCTAACATTTTTCATTTTTTCTAGCACAACATAAAACTCATAACTGGAATATTTGTTTTTCTTAAAATTTTATAAACAAACTTAAACAATGTTTTATTTTAATTGTTCTAAGCTATTGAAGCCATTTCATATTTTGCGAAGCTCCTGGTGCTCTCAAAAATAAATAATTTTAATGAAATACAAAAAAATATAATCGTTGAAATTTCAGCTTCTGAAGTGTCTCCATGGCAACAAAAAAAAATTACGTCGAATCTCAAGTTTACATCAACTGAGTTTACATGTGATTCATTTTTTCCAAGTCGAGTAAATTCACTTTTTTTTTCTGTGTAGGCCTATAATAAATATATATTTGAAGAAAAAAAATCAGTGCCTGTGTTTAATTTTAATGTGTTAAAAAATTAAGATAAAATGTATTAAATTAATTTTTAACGCCAAATTATTCACTGGAAGAGTTGTTAATAATGCATATGTAACCATTTTTAAATGCATATGTAACCGTTAAAATTTTCCTCGATTGCATCAAACATTAAAACGAAACATGTTTAACTTTAATATTCCGACTAAACGCCATTTTTAAATTCATTACTCATTGTATTCTGAAAATTGGTCCAGAATTTGAGCAAAAATAAAATTTTAAAACATGACAAAAAAATTTAATCAGATCTCAATTCTAAAGATAATTTTTTAATAAAATTTTAATCTATATACATGTTTAATAATTTAGGATTGTAACCATTTATTAAAATCGATGTTTGTTCAAGCAATATCTTGACTCTAGGAACAAAATCCTGCACATTTTATGGTTTAGAAATTTTATATTTACGAAACGTTGCTAAATTAAAAATAAAGAAAACTTTATGTAAGAATTCATAAATTGATTAGTTTTATCCTGTAAATCTAATCTTAGTCTGCACTTGAATTCAAACATACCAATATTCGAAGCATCAAAAAAATAAGATTATTAAAACATAATTTATTGAAATGATTGAAAATTATTTTTTGAATATCTTTATTTAAAAATGATAAAAAATGTTTTTTTTTTATATAATTTAAGGATTTTTTTAGTTGTAATTATTTTATATTTTTTTATGTATTTGATTTTTTTCATTTTTGTAATTTCTGATTTTTTTGAAATTATCATGTGTAAATATTATCTTAAATTTTTGTTTTAAAAGTAAAGAATACTTTATGTAAGAATTCTTAAATCAATTACATTTTTCCTGTAAATCAAATCTTAGTCTGAATTTTGCTACAAGAACTATATTTTACTTTCAAACGAAAATTTTAAAAAATGTCTTGTAGTACGGAGACTCTTAAAACTCCATACAAAAAAATCTCAAGGAACGGTCAAGAAAAGGTTTACGAAAAGACTTCTCTTAAGCGGTACGCAGCTGAAAAGGAACAGAAACAAAAAGCGTCGTTTGATATTTCTTCGGGAGCAATATGTGCTGATGAGATTTTGATTTGTTTATTTGGATGCGACTGAAAATAACGTTTGAAAATAATGTATTCGCTTAAATAATATTGAAGAATTTCCTCATGAAGCTGACTATCAAAACGCTGAATCTTAAAATGCTGAAATAAGGGAAAAGCCATTACAAAAATCACTTAATTTTCTGGTAAATATAAATTAATTTAGGAATACTAGAATTCAAACATAAAAATATTTAAAGCATCCAAAAATTAAGATTGAAAAAACATAATTTATTGGATTTTGAATAACTTAATTTTAAAATGATATTTTTTTTTAGTTTAGGATTTCTTAAGTATCAATTATTTTATTAATTTTTCAGTTTTAGATTTTTTAATTTTTGGAATTTCAGATTTTTTGATATTATTCTGTTGAATTGTTATCTTAAATTTTTTATGTTTTTATTATTTTTATTTTTGATTTCTGGCATTTCTTTGTCTTATACCAAAAAAATTTAAATCAAAAATTATGAAAATTTAGAAATTTGAAAGTGTAAAATTTTTAAATCTTCAATTAGCCGTTGCGAATATTATTCTGAAGTTTATGTCACTAAACTCTGACCAAAGTTGAGAGGGTTACAAATCAAAACTACAAGCTATGGTTTTATTATTTTGAAAGTGTTCAAAACACACTTTAAATCAGTACAGTTGTTTTGCATCATTAGTTTTCAAAATATCTAGCTGATGGTGAAATCCTTTTTTCGTGAGAAAAAACTTTCCGCGGTTCCGCGACATGTTACAAAAATTCTAAATATTTTTAAACGAGCCCAAACATGTCGTATATGATTATCAAAGCAGGAAAAACATTTCAAATTTGTTTTCCGGACCGACCTGGTCGCTGGTCCTAAAAAGACTTAATCGAAATAAGTTATTTCCATTAAAATTGTGAAGCTATTTTTTTTTTTTTTTTAATATTGTATTTGCTCTCTGTTTTTGGTCCATTTTGAAAAGGTGGCAACATAAACTTTGGAAAATATTTACAATTGATATTCAGAAATAAGAAATTATAAAAAATAATAAAGAAATTTTAAAATTTTCAAAATGCAAATTCTAATCTGTAAAATCCAAAAAATAGAAATTAAATAGTTTAAAAATGAATTATCGATCAGAAATTATATAATTTGAAAATGATGTTTAATTAATTTAATTTCAGAGTTTTTGAATCCAAGCTTAATTTTTTTTAACGTTTTGAATATTTTTATCATTTTATTTCTTCCTTTAAAAATCGCAAGCTCATGCACAAAGTGAAAATTAGTTGATAATAAGTATTCACTTAGTTGATCTTCCGATTTTTGATATATTAAATAAAAATTGGAGATTGGCCACGGTGGAAACTAAAAAATGTGACCAAAAGAAAGCATTTTGGACGAGTGGTTTCGGAAAAAAGGTTTACGAAAAAGTAATAAAAAAATACACACAGATATTTCTCAAGCATTTTTCTCTAAGGTCTTAGATATGTAACTAACCATATTCTTAAAACCAAAACGATAAAAGAAGAATTGTATTTATGATAATAGTCAAAATTCACTCAAATGTTTTTCATATTAAATGCTTTCGTTTTTGAAAACAAAATCTAAATATTTTTGAGAAATTATGATAAATTTTGAAAAATGTAGAGAAAAACATGTATTAACAGTTTAAAGGTTTTAATGCAAATAAAGGAGGGCTATTAATTTTACAATCCAAATTCGACTAGCCGAAGCCTCGATTATCCAAAGTTTCGATTATCCGAAGTTCGAAGGACTTCGGATAACCGAATCAGGAACAAATGAAATCGGCATGTTTTATTTGCTTGTTTTTAACATCAAATTCGGCATCTGTTTTTTTAATGGTCCAATACACCAAGTTTTTGCTTTTTGGGTGTTTTTTAATACCCCTGACGGTTTCAAAAGCACCCAAAAAGCAAAAACTGGAAATTTGGTTTATTAGACCTTTAAAAAAACACCAGAAGACACATTCTCCGGCAATGTACACCTTAGGATGAAATTTTGAAAAGCGTGTATGAGCTATTTGGATATTTTTCCTCGATTCTAGACTACTTGAAGCTTCAAAAATCATGGTTTTCATTAATTTATCATTTGAACATCATTATGTATAGGTTGGTTAAGTTATGCATCAATTCGTGATAAAATCACCGTTTTAAAACATTTTTCTAAAAACTCCTGGTTTTCAGCGAAATAAAATCCAAAAATTATTCTTTTGATTGCATTTTGTAGGTTTTTAAATGTACTAAACGGAAATGTCATGGATTTGCAGTTTATCTTAAGTAAAGTATTTTTTCAAACTAGTGTAAGTTTACCATTATATTGCGTTGCAACGTCACGAAAAAGGGACATTTGTTTATGTCAACAAAAAACTAAACATTCAATCATTTTGATATTTCGGATGCTCTTTGTACTTGGAAAGAGCTTTCAAATGCAACCTAGAGCGACTAAATTGGTTGTCTAGATCCAAAGTTACAACAGGTTTAAGTTTGCGTTGCAACGTCACGAAATTTTAAATCATATTGGCCACATGATAAAAAAGGAGAATGCGTAGTTGGTTGTTGAAGATAAAAGGATACTAAATATTATATATTTTTTATATAATGTTTCCGAGCATATTTACAATAGAATTGTACATGGGTCATTCACAAATTCCGTCACTTAAGTTTGTATGCAACTCGAAAAAAGTAGTATTTTATGAAACTTGTTGAACAAATCAAAATATACCGATGTTCACAAGGGGGAAAAAATCTAAAACTTTCAAAAAAGTAATCACGTGGTTACTGAATGGTCCCTTTATGATTAACTGATTTACGTGAGGGTTCATTCTAATACAACTCAACGATTTTTTTTATCCCGCACCCTTAAGTAGGCCAAATTACAGTGAAATTCACTTAACAATGAAAATCAAGTGATTCGATTGTTTTTTTTTTACAAACTTTTGTCACTTTGTTGTTGGACGAACCCTTGCCTAAATAAGTTGTATGCAACGTTTAGTTGTTCGCAATTAAAAATGTTATGTTGCGCAGGTAAACAGTTTTATTATTTCCTCAAATTTAAATCAAAAAGCACAAAAGTCAACAAAATAAGTTACGTTGTATGCAGATCACTCCTTAGGGGCCATCAACAAACGTTATGGGCCCTTTATTTATAAATTTCAGCCCTCCTGAAAACTTGAAGCTCCTTACCTCCCTTCTTAAACTTCCACGTGTTTTGTTAATTGCCCAAAACCATTAAAATGTTAAGGGAGCGTTTTGCATTACGTAACAATACGTTTATATTTTTAGGCCCCCTCCATCCCCTGGTATTATATTTCCGATACATTTTTTTTTTCGTATAAATCCTCGACCCCCCCCCCCCCTTGATATTACGCCATTACGTAATGCATGGACGTCCCATTACATAGATAGAGGAGGGGAGAGGGGGGGGGGCGGTGTGTCCTTCGTGATAATGGAATAATACAAAAAAAATGAAAACGCTTTGGAAAACTTCGTAAATCGTACTGCTACTGTGAAAGCGGTATAGGGGGAGGGGGGGGGGGGGTCTAACATGGGCGGGCCAAGCAATTCACATGTCCTTGTACTGTCTATTAATGTCTTATAATAAAATCTTAACCTACAGTTGTTCAGCCTAACAAAAACTATGATTTATTTTGAAACTATAATTTCGTGACGTTGCAACGCTACGAAAAACCCTGTTTTCAAAAACAGAGCGTTGCAACGTCACGAAATGTAAGTGGTCTTTAAAAATCGAGGTTTAATTTTTTCGAAAAACTAATGATTGCAATCGATTTGTTGGCCAATTTTACACTAAAAATGGAAAAAGAACTCCAAATTTGCCGTTTAACAAAGCAGAGTTAGTGGCGAAACATGAATTGGGTCCGGATTGAGAAAAAGTCACGCGTTGCAACGTCACGCTACATATTCCCCTCTCAAAAATAGAATATTCGCTTAAAATAATGTTTCAATATTGTTGCTTATAGGAAATTTAATGTACTTTCCGAATCTGTAATAACATCTGTACCTTTTCAATGTATTTTTTGAGTTACAGCCGGAATACTGAAAAAAGAAAAGTCAAAGCGTTGCAACGTCACGGCGGAATGTGTCAGAAATATTTCTTGACCTCCATTTTGACCGCCACATTGAATCCAAAAATTCTAAATTATTTTATGGTTCTTCAGGGGTCATACTTAAGTTCTACAATCAAAAATAAGACAACAAGATCTAAGGATTTTTGCTGTCCCTATTCAGACTGTAGTCCCGATTCGCCTCAGATGACGGTAATTATTTCTATGTAGCCCCTTAGAGCAGTCCGCTCGGAAATTGCTATTTTCGAAGGTTAATAACTTTTTAGCAAAAAACCCAAAAAAATAAGGTGTCTTCGGGAAAGTTTTTTCCAAATTTAAAGAAGATATTAGTTCTGAAAATTGATAAGAACCGGATAGTTATTGCGCCTTCCATTGGTCAAAAACTGAAACAGTTGCTTTTCTCCATACAATTTGACGATTTTGCCCAAACTTGGTGGTCAGTGGTCAGAAAAAGCTCAAATTTTGGAACTTAGGCTAGTGATGCGTAAATCTTTGATTTCAGGGGATAGCCCCAAGTAAGCCCAGATTTGGACCATCCTAACCAATGTAATGCTAAAACTACAAGATAAATGAGATGTTACTGAATGGAACAATGTTCAAATCTGCAGCTCAATTTTTAAATATCCAAATTTTGGATCCATAATCTACAAAAACTGAGCCCGGCAATGGACAGGCAAATTACTTAGTTTGATCAATCAATTCTTGATTCTCTATCTTACAAATTATTTCTGGGAAGAGAACACACAATCATTGATTTAAGATTTTTTAAGGTAGTTCAATTTAAAAAAAAAATTGGAAAAAATTTCGGGGGGGGCTGCAGCCCGGAAGCCCCCCCCCTGGCTACGGGCCTGTCAAAACATTTGAAATTTTGTGTGTTTGAGCCTATATTTGCTCAGATTCTAAGAACCTAACAGGAAGAAATATGTTTCGTATTGTTACCCAAATAAAGTATAATTTTCATTTTTTTTTGCTTTACTCCTTTTTAATTTAAAAATGCTAAAAAAATATTTTGAAAGGCGGGTTTGTTGGTTTAATGTTTATCAAAAAGTACTTTGTTTGCAACATAAAAAAAATGCCACGAATTCAAGTGAGCACCACTGCCAACGAAAAGCTAAACTTTCAGTTGCCTTGAAGCTTAAGTCAGACGGCGCGTTTGCGTAACATACTTGTAGGCGTATATTTTAGATCAGTTTGCCTTTCATGGATGCTGTAAGATTAGATAGAGTGCTTTCGCTTGAATTCAGAGATGAACGCTCCCTAACGTAGGGTGATAATTTAATTACTTTTGACAAACTTTATGAAGGATTTTGTGATGCGTCCTTAGAAAATAATTGAGTGTAACACAGCCAAAAAAGTCTTATAATCACAACAAAAAAAAATTATCTTAGTTTTGTTACTCTACTCTGTGTAAGTAAATATGTAATTAAGAAGAATGATACAAGATCCTCTGTAGCTTTACGTAAAATGTAATTACAAAAGCCGACTCGGTCCTAACCAGGTCCCAGCACCGAAAAGGACCTAATAGAAATAATTTTATGAAAAAAATAAGAAGAATGATAAAATCAGACAAATTATATGGATCATATATTTCTATCATAAAAATAAATTTTGATAATATATTTATTAAATAAAGTAATCACGTGCCTGATATTATAATAATATATAATATATATTATTAAATTAAAAAATGAAGCATTTTTTTCCAATTTCATGACGACTCGGTACTACTACAACTTCTTCAAGATAATTTGAAGAACACTAATTTTAAAATTGCATGATTTGTATAATTTGCATGTACGGCGAAGAAATTAAACCGCCTCATGTCATGTATGCTTTGTGTCACTTGTTGATGCTCACTTCACGTGCGATTTTAAGAGTGATTAAGGGTGATGCTGTTTCATCTTCATCTTATGCTAAAGTTTATAAAAGCATTTTCCTTCCGAAGGTCTGTCACCAATCGAGTGTGAGCAGTTCACGTGCCGACATTGTCGCCAGTGTCAGAGTAGCGATGAACAAACGAATTTTAGTCTTGACGATTAGCTGTGTAGTGTTCTTTTGCGTGGAAAAGAGTGAGTGCCGCTTTCTACACCGACGAGCAGCCCGGAACGATGCTGAGGAACCCGATGACCACAGCCGAACGGAGACGCGGCCAGCCCACCTGGGCCATCGAATAGCTCGGAGTTTGCTGCATGCAAGTGGGTGGAAATTTAAAGAGTTTTTATTGTTTTTTATTGTTTTAAAGTTTTTCAAATCTTCAAGTCTTCATGACTTGAAGTCTACAAATTATGACTTCAAGTCTTGAAGACGTGAGGACCTAAACCTAAAACAAGTTATAATATTCGTTTTTTGAAAAGTTTTAGAGCTGGGTCATCATTACGAGCATGGACATCATCACCACGGCCATCACCACTATCCTTATCATCATCATTATCCGCATCACTACGAGCATCATTACCCACACCACTACGAGCATCACTATCCGTACCATCATCACTACGAGCCGCATCATCACCTCGAGGAGCTGTACCACCATCATCCGTACCACCATGAACATGCCGAAGGACACATCGACGTTCACGATGTTCATCATCACTATTCCTTGCATTAATTTCAAAAAGAGAATAATTGCTAGTTAACAATACCTATACGCTTCCAGAACATGATAAAGTCACATAAATTTCCGACTTCCAGTTGTTGTGTTTGAAATCAGTTCGTCGAAATCATCCCATTCCCGGCACATCCTGGCACATAATTCCATCCTACCTTTCCATCCCTCCCTCCAAAATGCAGCAATTAAATTTCGATCCGAAACAAATTCGTCCCACCGCCGCCGCCGCACACCTGAGAGAGAAAAGTGAAATCCTTTATTTCGTCGTATTTTTTTTTTTGTTGAAGGAAATTTATTCCCCCTCACCTAACTATAATAATACAGTCAGTAGGACCGAGCTCAAGGAAGCAACAGCAGCAGCCAGGGAACGAATAGAAGAGAAGGAGATCATCACTAAATAAATTCTATCCCTTCTTATGAGAGGTGTTTTCTTTGCTCGTGGCTTCTGCTTCTTTCTACGCTTTTTTCTCTCCTACTCTTCATCAATCAAGCTGACATGAGAACTTTGTGCAGGTGTAACTTTCGGACCTTCTAGGACGCAACCGTTGAGTCCCACAGTTGTCGAAAAGCTGGTACCTTTTCACATTTTTTTTATTGAGGGGGACGGGATTTATCCTGTTACGCATGATTGTGTAACGGTTGGTTGTGAGAATTGGAAGAATTTGGATTTTCGTTGGAAATTTTTACACACCTTAATGTCAACGGTCTAAGAAACATTTTGTCCTAGGTTTTATTCTAACAGACTTATTTTAATAAAATGATTTGAAAGGTAGGTAACTCACACAGAGAAAAATATTTCAAAAGTTAGCTTAATTTTGACCGGGCACACCCGGGTGGTTAGGTGAAACAAAAAAAAAAACAGATCAGAAATCCCACCAGATGGGCGTTACTGAACCCCGTTTACAAAACTTCATCTCGGGTTTGCACAATGCTGGTAAAAAAGATCGCATTTAGATTTTTTGGTGTGGCTGGGTGAAGGGATTAGGAACACAAGAATGCCTAGTTGTTAATTTATCCCGCGAGACTTATAAGAGTGTGGTGAATTCGACGAGTGTTGAATAAATTGCGTTAAAGCATATTTTCATAGTGTGAATGTGGAAAAGCATAACTGTTTCAAATGCGTGCTGAAAAGTAGTTCATTTCAGCACTATCGAAAGAAAAAGAAGTTTATGCAACAAGTTGCAAAAAGAGGATTTATTCAGCACGAGTCGTACATTTATCATATACAAGGTTTCGTTTGATCAAGTGTTTTTTTTATGATTTTTGAATGATTCTTCAACGAATCACTAGGTTTTATAATGGATATAAGGTCAAAATTTGACATTTTCAAAGTATGTAATTATCTCAAGGTTCACATTTCTCAAGCTCAACATCCTCCCAAATTTTTATCAAAATTGATAATTTGATTCCAAATCAAAAGTTAGTTAGATCGACCTACCTTATGTAAAATTAGACGCCCGATTTGATGGTGTACTCAGAATTCCGAAAAAAACGTTTTTTCATCGAAACAACACTAAAAAAGTTTTAAAAACTCTGGCATTTTCCGTTACTCAACTGTAAATTTTTTTGGAACATGTCATTTTATGGGGAATTTAATATACTTTTCGAATCTACATTGACCCGGAAGGGTCATTTTTTCATTGAGAACAACATTTTTCATTTTAAAATTTCGTGTTTTTTCTAACTTTGCAGGGTTATTTTTTAGAGTGTAACAATGTTCTACAAAGTTGTAGAGCAGTAAATAACAAAAATTTTGATATATAAACATAAGGGGTTTGCTTATAACCACCACGACTTATCGCGATTCTACGATTATTTTTTTTGAAAAAGTTACATTTTGCGTTTCTTTTTGTTTCGTCAGCTTGAATGAAAAAAGTTAGTCAAATTTGGTCGCCATGGGCTTCAAGTTATAGTTTAATGTCCCCTGAACAAATTCTTGTACAGACATATTCCATAAAAGTTTGCTTTTGGGCATGGCAGTGTGTTCTGGGAAGAAAAAATTGTATTTTTTTACTAAAAAATCAGAAATAGCTCCCCAGAAAGAGTCAAACAAATTTACAATCAAAACTAATGCATTCAGTTGATAGGAAATTTCACGGCGATCATCAGGCTGCAATTTATCGAAAAACACCTCTTTTTTCGCATGTTCAAAAATGGAAGGGGTCGTACCACCCCTCCGTCACGAGATATCAAAAAACGGACCTCGGATTCATGATCAGGGACAAAAGTTACCCCTAAGGTAAAAGTTTCACGCAAATCGAAGAGGGGTCGGGGAACTTTTCCCGATTTCGTGTGAGCTGGTAGAGAATCACCCTATGTCATAATTCGACAATTTCTTAAAATTTGCCCAATAACAAAACAATACCAAAATTTGATAGAATACCACAGATTGGTATTAACTTACACTTTAGAAATTTTTTCAAGGACTCGCAAAAACCAAAATTGGTATTGACACCATTGAATGGTATTAGTTTGCATTTCTCTTGTTATTTACCCATGCTCTGGTTAAGCCTGGATTTGTACCACTCTAGTGTACACGAGAGTTACTTAATAAGTTTGCAGTAGAGCAGTTCTCTAGGATTTCGGTCATTCGATTTGTTTTTGTATTTTTTAATCCGACTGAAACTTTTTTGGTGCCTTCGGTATGCCCTGGGTGCTGAGAAGACAGAATGCGTAACGTGATTTCCGAATGATCACCACTGCTCCTCACTAATACAACTGCACTACAGCTGTAAACATAAACAAAGTAAAAGGCTTTGTTCAAGCTCAAGCGTGACATATTTTTTTGCTGCTGAAGTGACTCGTTTTGAAACATTTTGAATTTCGCTGAAAAATGAGGTTCTTCGTGCTTTTTTTGTTCGTAGACTAGACGATGGGCGGTAAAAGAGTCCTTCTTTGATTTCAACGTAATGAAATATTACGTCAGAAGTGGGGGAATTTTGTGAATCAGAAAAGCAACCGGATGGAAGTTACGAGATTATGTATCTTTGAAGCGCAGTGATAATACAGGAGTAAAATTATTCAATGTTATTTGGCAGGTGCCATTCTTTTTCACAGTTACTGATAATTCGTCGTAAACAATTCGTAAACATAGGTTTTGAGTGAGACATAGCGCTTATAGAAATGTTAGCGACGAATTATAGCAATCTCGATTTCATCTCTTGTCTTAAGACTGACTCAAAAACTCGACGGCCTCGATTTTTTTTATTCCTGACAAAATAAATTATAGATCGATTAAATACAATACTTGCCACTTCTTGGTATCATTTTTCAAACAGTAAATTGGTTCCGCTTTGACAGTTCTAAATTGAGGCCGCTTTGCGGACAACTATTCTGCACCCAGGGTATGCCCAAAGAAGCCATTTTGCATAATTAGTTTGTCCATATAATTTTCCATACAAATTTGGCAGCTGTCCATACAAAAATGATATGTGAAAATTCAAAAATGTGTATCTTTTGAAGGAATTTTTTGATCGATTTGGTGTCTTCGGCAAAGTTGTAGGTATGGATACGGACTACACTGGGCCAAACATTCAATATAACGCCCTTTTAAAATGTTAGTCTTGATTTGAAAATTTTGAAAATATTGTTTTCAAAAAGATCGGAAAATTTCACAAATGTTTCATATATTAACATTGAAAATCGGACCATTAGTTGCTGAGATATCGACATTAAAAAATGGTGGGCTGTTTGGGTGAGACTTAGAAAACATCAATTTTCTTGTTTTTAAACCTTTGCATTGCAATATCTCAGCAACTAAAGGTCGTATCAACAAAGTCTCAAGAAGCAAAATATAGAGAATTTTCTCAGCTTTTCAAAAATATTTTTTTCCAAAATTGTGCAAACATGTGCACTTATTTAAAAAAAATGAAAAACTGCGACTAATTTCAAAAAAGTCACCTAAATATGGATTTAACTTGAAAACGGTGCACTTTATCAAAATTTTACTAAAGTAATTTTTGATTGCAAATTTGATTTTACATCGAAATATGAAGTTGAAAAAATTTTGCGACCAATATTTCGATTTTTTGAAAAAATCAGTATTGATTAAAAAATTCATAACTCGGTCAATGATTTTTTGTACAACATGGAAATTTCTGAAAAGTTGGCATTTTATGTCCTGTAAAACATATCAAAAAATAAAAAAAAAATAAAAATAGTGTTTTTTTGCAAATCAAATTTTAGTGATAAAAAGTTAAATAAAAAAATCACCAATTTTTTTACCGTGTATCTTTTTTTTCCAGTGTAGTCCGTATCCATACCTACAACTTTGCCCAAGACACCAAATCGATCAAAAAATTCCTTCAAAAGATACAGATTTTTGAATTTTCATACATCATTTTTGTATGAACAGCTGCGAAATTTGTATGGAAAATTATATGGACAAACTAATGATGCAAAATGGGTTCTTTGGGCATAACGAAGGCACCGAAAAAGTTTCAGTCGGATTAAAAAATACAAAAATTAAAATTGAAGAAAAAAGACCGATTTCGTAGAGAATTGCTCAGTAGTGCTTTGAGCCAATTTTAGCGTGACATATTTTATGGATGAGGTTTTTTTTTAAATTAGATTGAATTTGGTCATAAGTTTTTCCATAAAATATATCAATAAGATTTTGTACGGTATAACAAACGAAATACCATGCGTTGTTATCGATTTCTAAAAAAAACTTAAGCAGAAAAATCTTGTAAATCTTTTACAAAAAATCCGTCCATATGCCATTGTAAAAACTATTTCAAATATGTCGCATCTGAGCACACTCTTGTTTCTCCTAGACCGTCTGAAATAGTTTTAATTGTTTCTAAACATAAACTCGTCTACTACATTTTGCAAACCAAAAACACCCAGCTGCTTGCTTTCGCGTCTGCCGTTCGAGTCACACTCCCCACCCGAAGTAGTTTCCGTTCCAATTGTGGCACACTAAATACTTGAAATACTTTTGTCAGTACTTTGAGCGGCTGGTTCAGATCAACACCCAACTGTCGCGCCAAAACGCGTTAAGTAACTTTTGTTGGCACAAACTATACGAAATGTTGTTTAGTCTCTAATAGAAAGACTCTTGTTTTGCTAATTTTGACAGCCAACAACAGTTGCGCTCGATCAAGCTAAGAGTGCGATCATTACAATGTTGGGCGGGTTTTGAATTACCTCGAGCCACGAAGCTGAAGCTCAATCAAGGTGATATCGTTATAGGGGAGAGTGGGGAGACTTGATCCCCTTTTTTTGTATCGCACATAACTCTGTCAATTTCTCACAAAACTATAAACTTTTTGCATGAATTGAAAGCTTAAACATTCATCTATGTTTGGCTAATAAGGGTATTTCATCAGATGAACTCTTCGAATCATGCCAAGCGTTTTAAAAAAATATTTAAAACCGGCATTTTAAAAATGTTAGGGGTAACTTGATCCCCCTTTCAACATTTTGAAGAAATCTTAAGCAAAATGTTTCTTATTCATCCAAACTTTTTATTTTCTGTAAGTTACAGCAATTTCACATAAAACCTGTACGTTTGTGTTCAAAATATAACATGTTTAGTATGTAAAATATTTAAAAACTTGAAATATTATTTTTTAGACCAAAATTAAGCATGTTTACAAAAGCTGGAAATTTTTGTTTACAAAACTTTTGAAAAAAGGTTCTAACTGCAGTAAGTTATGTACAACTATACTAAAGGAAACTATGTATGAAAACCCAGCCCAATTAATTAATCTTGAGGCTGATTCCAGTGACTGTAAAAATGCAGGGATCAAGTCTCCCTAAACGCACTTTTTTTAAACAATTGATTGTAAAAATAGTATGACGATAAATTTAACATCAAAAGCGTAAGGGTTTTGGAGTTGATAAGTTTATCAAACAATTCATGTATAAAAAATATTTTTGTGAATAATTTTTGAGTGTTTTCTATACATATCAAAACAAAGAAAAAAAGATCTCTTGGAAGTTTTTTGCAGCTCGTTTTAGAAAAATGTGTGTAACTCAATCTAAACATTTTTTAATTTTTTTCTTTGTTTTCTACAATGAGTTTTTGCTAATTTTGCACAACTTTCTAGAACAAAGCTAATTGTTTTACCCACATGCTGACGAGATACAGGCTTGGGATCAAGTGTCCCCGGGGATCAAGTCTCCCCACTCTCCCCTACCTGTTTCTGTCAGCTTCCTACCGAAAAAAATCCCTCACCTAATTGCTTTGTTCACGGTCTCGTACTTTCTCACAGTGCTCAATGGAACAGAAGAATGCCTCTGCCTTTGAGGCATCCCATTCTACCACTCCGAAAAAGAAAAGCTTCTTCGTCTTCCTTCTGATCCGCGCGACGATCCTCGATTCTTACCCAACAACGTATCGAATCCCTTCGCACAGGTGGCTGACCAAATCTTGTCCTCGTCCCTTTGACTCCTTCTCAGCCTGCTTCTGGGGGATGAGAATATGAGAAAAGCCAACAAAAGGCACCCCCGGAATGGACGAGAACGATTCACCAGAAAACACGTTAGCGGAGGGTAAAGATTACACAAATCATAAAATTATACACCTCAAACAACGCACCTACCTACAAGGAGAGGACCTGGAACGCGCGCGACCGGACGGGCAGTAAATTTTGGGAGGAAAAGGTCTGAAGGTATCAGGATCTTGGGAAAAGTGTTTTTCTTTGAGGTTTGCTTTCTTCATCTGATTGCGTGAGTGGTAGGGTGGAATAACAGAATTCGTCTGGCGAGGATCGTTTGTGTGTGTTATGTGTTAGCAATATAACTTTGATGATTTCGTTTGAGAATTTCGTCAGGTACGCAGTCCCACCGATAGAGATCATGTTAGCAAACCCGGAAAATTTATTTGGTTGAGTTTGTGAACCCTTTTTATTAAATCTCCATCATTATTTTCGATTTTGAAAACGTTTACCTCGAAATCGAATTTGCAATCGATAAGTACCGTCAGTGGGGGTGACATTTGGTCAAGAGATTTTTTACTTATTTTACCATTTCTCAGGTTCTCTTTAATGAAACTAAATTCTGTTAAAAGGGTTGTGTAGGAAAATCTCGAAAAAATCTCGTTCCTTAAACAAATTCTGTCATGTTAGCATCTGTCTAAAGATGCATCTTTTGAGATTGCTGCTGGTGAGAGCTCTGGTCGTAGTAGTCGTGGTGTGCGGGCGCGTTTATTTTTCGATCCGTCAAGTATTTTTGAAAATTTCTTGCTTATTGAAATTGTTTGAACAACAAAAACGGTTTCAAAAGTGTAAGTATCTAAAATGAAGAAGAAGCAATTCAAGATGGAGCCCAGGAGGAAATCAGGGCCAGGTGGCTGCGGAAGCTGGAAACCAGTTCAACGGTGACGGCAGCAGTCGTGACTGGGGTGACCACATCCGGCAGCGCATGTGATGCCAAGCAAGCGGGGGATTACATCGGAGGTTACGGAGCGGGTTTAAAAGCTCCATAATTCCGACACCCGAGCATGGGTAAATAACAAAGGAAATGCGTAATAATACCTTTCTCTGATATCAATACCAAATTTTGGTATTCCTGGACCCTTTAAAATTTGTCTTAAGGATTATGCAAGAGCAAAATGTGCTATCATACCAATTAAAGGTATTGTTTTGATATTGCAAAATTGCAGAATTTGATGTCTCAAAGCGAATGCTTTCATTGAAAACCGGAAATTTCAAACTTGATTTCAAACATTTTTGATATACCCCCTAAAGAAATGACTTGACATTGTGGAAAAATTTCTGAGTCAGGATGCCACATTTTGGTATTATTTTGGTATTGAAAGGTTTCATCCAATTCCTCTGAAACTATGTTTTTTTTTATAAATTTTGATGAGATAATTAATTTTGCGCTAAAATGACTTGAAACCTAAAAGTGTTAAAGCTGATTTTCAATTTTTTTTATACCCACTAAGATTTTTTTTAAAACGTTGAAATTTCTCTAAGTTGGGATAACCAAATACTTTGAAAAACGAGTTAATCGACAGATTATAGAATTTTGGTGAATTTCAATCCCGTTTCCTTTTAATAACACTTATTTTTCAATCTTGTTATTTTTTAGAATCTTCAAGAACTTCAAGCACAGGCCGTTCATCAATGACAAATGCATTCAATGTGGTAAAGAATATCCATAAGAACAACATGGAATCATCAGGTGAATAGATTTGGCTGTTGCATATGGATCATTTCCGTTTTTTCACTAACTGCAACTGTTGCACTAAAAATGGTATGAAAATACCAAATTTTGGTATTTCTTGTGCAAATGATTTCATGGTATTTTACCATCTATTACTGGGCAACCAAGGGCACATTTTGGTCCCTGTTATTTGCCCAAGTAATACCAAAATTTGGTATTCCCGTGTTATTTACCCCTGCTCGGGCAGATGGCGCAAAGCATCGAAGAATGACGATTCAAATTTTCGCTGTTCGGTTATATAGGAATGCAAACTTAAAATTGAATTTACAGCTCTTAGAACAACTTTTGAGTAAAAATTCAAGTAGTACGAGTGTAAACTTTTTGCCCTCTATAAATTAACGCAATAAAAAATTAAAAAAAAAAAATTTGAGGAAAAATATAGTTTAAAATGATAGAGCATCAAAAGTTAACAAAGTATCAGCTCGAATTTTTGCTCAAAAGTTGTTTTGAACGCTGGAATTTAACAAAACAGAATTCGCATACATAACCTCAAAGAGCAAAAATTTCAATCGACATCCTTCGCTCTGTTCTGCTACTCAACACTAGATGTCGCATGTCGTTTAGCTTATGAATGCCAATGAGAAAAGCTGGGGGTGCCTTTTGCCCCGGGGGTGAATATTAACCCCCTCTCCCCCCCCCCCTCCCCCCTCAATATGAGAAATCCTATTTTATGTATTTTGATTTTTAACATTTTTAATCATACACATTGATTCCTCAAACCCGTGTTATATTTCCGAAAAACTTACAAAAAATAATTTTAGAAGTGGTCGTTCAGAATCAAGTAGGGGAACTATACCCTTTTTCAGCATATTTCTATTATTGGCCTATCACCACTTTGATCATGAATTACAGCTTTCATAAAGTGTTTTTAACTGTTCCAAAGTAATAAATAGCTCAGATAAAAGTGAGCAAGCAACTCTCCATTGTTGATACATCTGAAAACGGCTAAAGTGATGAGAATTGGTCGAACGGCTTAGGGTGATTAAAATGGGTCTATTTTCCCTAGGTGAAAAAAAAAATTGTTTTAAAGGAACCTAAAACATTTTTTGTTGAAGTTGATACTAAGTGAAAGTATGTGTAATTTCTAGCAGCTGTTTGACGTATTACTTTGAGTCACCTGATCAGCATAAAAGATTACACCAACTAACGTTTTGTTTTACCACACTTTAATAGACACAAATAAATCTTGACCATATGTTAGTCTCCGTTGGTATAAGGACTGCCACCCGTGCGTCGCCGGATGGTATCTTCATTGGCTCTCAATCGATGGTCGGCCACAAATAGAATGGCGCCGGACGACCGACCGGTGACACATCGCGACGCCGCTGCCGAGGAGACTGCACGAGGGAAACGAGTCACTGGGCTAGGTGCAGGTCACGCATTGCAGATTTACAAGAGCCAACAAAACAGACGAGATGGAGTAGGAGGACGGAGTCGACCATGTTCACACTTTACATATCGTGAGCGTGATTTTGCATCTCCCATCGTTGTCGGGCGATTCTGAGGCGGGGTTTTGAAATTTAAGGTTGGACTCCTTTGAAAATAACTGTTGCGATTAATAAAAAAACTTTCTTGTTAGATTACAATCGAGAAACAACAAGAAGAGTCTAGTGAAATCAAAACTTGTTCTAACCTTTGATTCACAGCTTTGGCCAATGCGTCGTACGCAATGCAGCTGTGAAAATTGAACTGCGGCAGCTTCTCGTGATGGTTGCTTCACCCAACCACCTTCCCCTCGACACAGGGGGCGGCTTGGTGGGTGGAGGGTGGCTGTAACATGTGTGCTCCCTTTTTCAGTGGAGTTACCGAGAGCAAACCCAAATCGAGCATTCCTTCGGACTAGGGTCTTCCGGCATATTGGCACCACCGGCAGCAACAGCAGTCTGGCAAATTGCGATAATTGAATGCTTTAGCAAGGGTAAATCTGGGTAACATCTGAATCTGCTGCGAGATACATTGCAAAGCTTGAGTTAAAAGGTCTGTTTGCCTTTCCTTGTTTGTTGGATGTACATAGAGGAATGGTTCATTTAATTATTCAATTGTAATTGACAATAGCTCTTGTGGAATTATAATACTTATACTGCCGCTCAAATCGTGTCCGTCCCATATGTAAAAACAGCAAGCCGAGAAAAACGCGTGTCAAAGTTGTCCCGCCCATAAGGCTACGTGTTAGAATTTCACGAAAAAGTGGATTTTCTCCGGTTTTCTAGAACAAAGTACTACATTTTATTGGTTTTTCTGATAGTTTACATGATTTTGAACCAAACTGCATTATTAGTTCAAAATTGACGAAATTACATATGGGACGGACTAGCTTCGAGCGGCAGTATAAACAAATCAATTAAAAACCTCTTTAAAAGTTCGCTCATTTTTAAATTTTGTTTGTATTAGCTTCATTTCGAAGGATAATACTCATTGTACTCCTTGTTATGATAAACGACCAAACTCTCTCAATTGTGTTTCAGCGTGACAATATCCCAGGCGAATTCCATCATCCAAACTCACCTGCTGCAAAGTATAGTTCGACGACAACCGTCAACTTTATTGTCCACAAATGATGATAAACTGACTGCAGGTCAAGTCGAGCAGCGAATGCGAAAGCTACCACCATTCTTCTGTTGTTAACGATTTTTTGTTGTTGGCTGTCGTGGCCGGAATCGAATCGAGCGATAAATCGGTTAATAAACGGTGGAACTTGCCGCAACTCCACCGCACCACTGTGACAAAGAAGATCTTCGGACAGCAGCTCCTCAAAAATTATGATGCGCCTTGAACAAAAAAAAAACGTTGACGATCATCTCTCGTCATCGGCGGGGGAACCCTTCCGTCCATGGTCCCCGATGCTTGCACGAGATTCATCGGTTCGGTTCGCCAAATGTGCCACCACCAAAACCCATCATAATAGGGAGTCGCCGCATAACGCTGGACTCAGTTGAGTAAAATTATTTTGTTTCCCTTTTTCAAACTTTTTTTAACCAATTTTTGAAATTTAGTAAAGTGTTAAGCAAGGCCGGATAATTTTTAATCATAATTTTTCGTGACGAAAATGAAAAATAAATAAATTAAAACTGGTAAATGCTGAGAGTAGTGTTAATGCATCATCTGCACGGAGAAAAAAGAGTTCCCAAAATCGTGAACACTAGTTCATGAAATTGGAAACCACGAACAAAGTGTTCAAATTCCATGGAACGTTTTTGAAGATTGTACCATGGCATTTAAACAGTTTCCGTCTTTGTTGTCCCCCCGATTGTGCGTGTATTTCGATCCGGGCGGTTTCGCGTTTTCGCATTTTAGTTGGTTTTATCTTTCCACAGCCGGCTGTCTAGGATTGAATCATTTATGCTAAACATAACACCAAATAACCGGGAATAGTCTCATCCGCATACTCCGACTGATTGCCTTGAGAATGCATAATACATCACACCATTAAACAAAATTTATTGATTATTGGGTCGCATCATCATCCTCTATGTTGAATCCTGGCCATTGCCCTTACCCACTAACAAAATCCCAAGTAGAAGTAGTTTTCCGGCACACGCGGGGGTGTGGATATCGTATAGAACCCACCCTTGGTAGCAGCCTGTGCTAACTAACATTCCCGTCCCATTCCCTCGAGATCTACAAACTGACATGGCGGGCGCCGTTGGTGGCCAACGACTGTTTCCTATTCGCACCGGCTCTAGTTTTGATGATCGTGATGTTTTATCTTTTCAGCGCATTCATGCATGCTGTTGATAAGGGAAACATCATTTGATCGTTGAAGCGTGTGACCGGTTGTGTTGATCGGATATTATGGTCCTGTTCAGCAACGGAGAAGGACAACCATGGGTGGTCTCTCATGCTCATGCTCATGCTGTACCATGGCATTTAAACACTTTGTTCGTGGTTCCCAATTTCATAAACGGGTGTTCACGATTTTGAGAACCCTTTTTTATTCGTGCTGTTCATCTGTTTTTACTTTCTATGTTTTTATTCTCAACATAAGAAGTGACAAAGAACACTAAAGAATAAGGATGATTGAAATCTTAAAAAAAATATTCTCATTTTTTGAAAACAATTCATAAAATTTTCTTAAAAAATTTAAATGATAGCAATATATCTGTAATTTTTGTTTTTTTATATTCAACAAAAAAAAGTTGTTTCAAACCTTGTACAGGCTGATTATACAAAACATTTTTCTGCGTGTATGAAAAATTTCAGTTTTGTTTTTCAAAATATTAAAATGGCAAAACAATCATTTTTAAAATGCATCTAGAACAACATTATCTTCTTTGAATAAATAAATTAAAAGATTTATCCAAAACCATAAAAATGTTTGTTTCAATTTAAAGCAATTTTCAATGAAAAAATCTGCTTCTACTTATCTACTAATAAAATTTAATTGTCGAAGTTTTCAAAAATGATAATAATATACAAACTTGAAACTAAAGGGAAAAAATGCGTTTCATTTATAAGATACTTTTAAAATATTTCCGAAAACATGAAAGAAAAATCCAAGAAATATCCACAAGATTTTTTAAACTCATGATGTTTATTTTTAAATCCAAAAATCGTTGGAGGCTCGAAAATGACAAAAACTAAAACGCACCGATTTTACGGGTCAAGTTCCATTTAAACTTTGAAGGCGGAGCGCCAGGTCCGGTCTCAACCAATCGGGCTCATATTTGGTATTCTGACTCAGTACCTCTAGGAGATCATCCCCTGAAATGATTACAAAAAAGTGTGATTTTTTACATTCTAATGATTAAATTTCGAAAGGTGAACACGTTTTAGCCGTTTTTAAAAGTATTTGTTATGGAACATTTTACAGAAACCATCTTTTCATGAGCTTTTTTATGGCAAAATGTTCGGCATGAGTTTATGAACAAAACGTAGTACAATGTTACTTTAAAACTTTAAATTGTTTGCATGTTTCATCACAAAATGTGCAAATTACTTTTTTTACATACTGTGCATAGTTTTTTTTTCCTATGCTGCAACTCTGTAGAAAAGTGATTCGCTCTGATCATTTTCTTTTAATTTTAAGGGTACATATTACTCGGTTGTTTCTTCTTCTTTCTTAATTGATTGTAAAATAAGTTAAACCGATTTGTAGAAAATATTTAAAGGAATTAATTGAAAAGCCTATCAACATGACAATTTGTTTATTCAATACTTATTAGAAAAGGTTGCCAGATATATTTTGTAGTTTTTTCCGCAGAAAAGTTTAAATTTTTCTCTTTCAATTTATTAAGTGAAGCTTTAATTTGACTGTTTCGTAGTACTGAGTGTAAATTGATATAAACAGATACAAGAGCTGGAATGAAATGAAACGAAGAAAAAAACGAGAAGCTGTCGCATATAAATAGCCATAAATATAAAAATTCATAACGAGCTTCGTCATAAAACAGCGAAAGCTCACATAAAAAGACGAAACCGCCAAATGGTGCCCTGCCTTTTCGGATTGCTTCTCCGCTGGACGACGACGAATGTGTGCTACCATCGAAGGTTGTCCGTCCTGGCCTGGTGCAGCAGAAGCAGAGCAGAATCTGTTCCCCCGAACAAAGAACCAACAATCGGAGCGAGGGGGGGCGAAGAAAAAATATGTTCAACAACATAAAACATAACAAACAACCGACGACACTTTGTGTGTGTTGCAAAACCCCCAGAAGAATCAGAACAGAAGCATCAGGTGGGTCCGCTCAGCCAGAGAGGAAAGAGTGGAAGGACATATCTCAGCGGTACGATCGGTGCCAGCCAAACAACATCGATTACAAATGTTTTGGACCCATCCATCCATCCATCCATCGAGGACGTCGGCGACGGTTGTCCAACGTTCGTCCGGCCAAACTATTATTCTGGCGCAACCGATTGACCACGAGGCGATACTGCGCGCCATCGATTTCATTGCATTGCGTAGATTGGGATTGTTCTGAACGGGGGCCATCCGAGGGTTGTAGTTGGGAACACGTTGTTTATTGGTCCATTCGCTCGAATCGATAAAACTTCATTGAGGGCTTATAAAAATATTTATTTTTGAATCATTAAAACCTCAATGATACACAGCTAAAAAATAAAACCATGCAAACAAACTAAAAGTGGTTGAAAGCGGGATTCGAACTGACGACCTTTGACTTGTGAGTCCAACTGCCTATCAATGACTTTAAATAGACAGGACCCAGGGGAACGATACCTACACTTTCGACTGAGCTAACCGGGACCAACATTTACTTCCCCGTCCGACGGAAGGCGTGATCAGACAAATTTCGTCTCGAAAAATGCCACCTACACTGAAAGCCCGACGATGGTAGTTTTAAGAACATTTGCTAATAATGCTGCTTATTAAATTAACTGTGGCTTTTTGGTGGAAGTAAACGCAAATATGGTAAAATGTACCATGCTTCCACAACATTGCATGGTAGCAATTACGAAATCATTATCACTCTCTCCATAATCGAGGGTTAAAATTACCATACCGCTCTCGACATAGTAAAACTGACAGCGTTAATCAGGTAATCCAAGCACGGAATGTTTTTAGCAAAAATACGTCGGTGCGTGTTCTCAATTTAACCCTACAATATGGTAGCAACTACCATGGTTGGGTTTTCAGTGTAGCAAGAGCCGAGCAGCATAGGGGAAATATACCCATTTTAAGCCTAATAAGCGGAAGTGTTTGAATGATGCTGGATAAACTTGAGTGTTCCTTGAAATCAAGAGTTTTTTTTAAAAGGTCCTATAAACATATGAAACACAATAGTTTATAGGACCTTTAAAAAAAACCCCTAGAAATATACTAAAACCAAGTACACTAACGAGTAGAGCAACTTTTTGTGAACATTTCTGGTTATTTTCACTTTTATTAAAAGTTATGGTATTCCTTTTACAAGCATTTAAAAAAATATTTCCCAAATGCATTCTAAACAATCGAGTGCTTTGGGCCACTCCCATTTTCCTATTTTCAGCTTAGTTCTTTTTTTTTCTTCCAGCGCTCTTTTGGGTCTGCTTCGTGCTACCAAATTTGATGAAATTTTAAGCGAACACTCACGAAAAGTAGCATTTATAGAGAAAATTTCCTGGCATCACTGCACAGTGGGAAAAAGGGCCCAAAAAATTACCGCAGCATGATTTCGCGCAAACCATCGATTGCTATACACCAAAAGCTTCGTTTTTGCAACAGGAACAATAATCCGATGAAAAATCGCACTGCACGACCGGTAGCCGGAGTACAGGCCACCGGAAGATCCGGATTTTAATCATGATTTTGTTTTAGAAACCAAAGCTGATATTGATTCAGCCTTGGAATCTTTAACTAATGCAATTTTGGATGCTAGGAATATTGCTATTCCTAAAGTCCAAGTCAAATTTGATTCTCCCATTATTGATGACGATCTTCAGCTTTTGATTCGTCTGAAAAATGTTCGCCGAAGACAGTATCAACGTTCTCGTGATCCTCCACTGAAGCGAATTCAAAAAGATTTGCAAAAGGTTATTGACCACAGATTCACTCTCCTGCGAAATGAAAAGTTCGCAAGAGATGTCGAACAAATTAAACCTTATTCCAAACCTTTTTGGAAACTTTCAAAGGTTCTTAAGAAACCTCAAAAACCAATCCCTTCTTTAAAAGATGGTGATAATATTCTATTAACTAATGGGGAGAAAGCTCAAAAACTTGCTCAGCAGTTTGAGAGTGCTCATAATTTCAACTTAAATGTTCTGAGTCCTATTGAAAATCAAATTTCAATAGAATTTCAGAATATTGTTGAACAACAGTTTTCATCAGATGATGTTTTTAATACGGATCTGAATGAAATAAAATCTATTATCAAAAAATTTAAAAATATGAAAGCCCATGGTGAGGATGGCATTTTTTACATTTTAATTAAAAAATTACCAGAAGCAACTTTAAGTAGCCTCGTCAAAATTTTCAACAAATGCTTTGATTTGGCATATTTTCCCAGTAGATGGAAAAATGCCAAAGTAATTCCGATTTTGAAACCGGACGCAAGTCCTGCCGAAGCTTCAAGCTATCGGCCCATTAGTTTGCTTTCATCTATTAGTAAATTATTCGAATGAATAATTTTTAATAGAATGATGACGCACATTAATGAAAATTCAATTTTCGCTGATGAGCAGTTTGGATTTCGCCTTGGGCATTTAACTACTCATCAGTTGTTGAGAGTTTCAAATTTGATTCGAAGCAACAAATCTGAGGGCTATTCTACTGGCGCTGCTCTTCTAGACATAGAAAAAGCATTTGACAGTGTTTGGCATAAAGGTTTGATTGCGAAATTAAAAAGGTTTAATTTTCCGATTTATATCGTGAAAATTATTCAAAATTATTTGACGGATCGTACTCTGCAGGTTTGTTATCAGAACAGCAAATCTGATCAACTACCTGTACGTGCTGGCGTCCCTCAAGGAAGCATTTTGGGTCCAATTTTATACAATATTTTTACTTCTGACTTGCCTGATTTGCCCCCAGGATGTCAGAAATCACTTTTTGCTGATGATACAAGCATCTCCGCCAAAGGTAGAAGCCTTCGTGTCATCACAAGAAGATTACAAAAAAGCTTGGATATTTTCAATTCTTATTTAAAAGAATGGAAAATTACTCCAAATGCTGCAAAAACTCAACTTATTATTTTCCCTCACAAACCAAGGGCTGATTTTCTTAAACCAAAAAGTCATCACATTATAAAGATGAATGAGGTAAATTTAAAGTGGGAGGATCAAGTGAAATATCTTGGATTTGCTTTTGACAAAAACCTCACTTACAAGGATCACATTGAAAGTATCCAGGTTAAATGTAACAAATATATTAAATGTTTGTATCCACTTATAAACAGGAATTCTAGACTTTGTCTCAAGAATAAACTGTTAATTTATAAACAAATTTTCAGACCTGCCATGCTTTATGCTGTGCCGATCTGGACAAGCTGTTGCTTAACCAGGAAGAAAAAACTTCAGAGGATTCAGAACAAAATTCTGAAAATGATTCTGAAACTTCCTCCCTGGTTCAGCACCAGTGAACTTCATCAATTAGCCGAAGTTGACACTTTGGATGTTATGTCCAATAAGATAATTGATGCATTTCGACAAAAATCATTGCAGTCTTCAGCTGCATTGATCCGCTCTTTATATAGTTTATAAGTTAGTTTTAAGATATCCCTTTCCCTTTTGTACATGTAGGACCTCCTACATTTGAAATCACTGAATAGCGAAAGCTACAATATTTCATGAATAAATGAAAGTTGTTAGTATTTAAAATTGAGGTGAAAAGTCATCGATTGTGATTGGACACTCAATAATATTTTAACTGAATGAATGTACATGGAAAAGAAAATCTGAATAAATATAAATTAAAAAAAAAAAGATCCGGATTTTTGGAAAAAGTGTCAGATTTATCCAATTGTGAACTGATGAGCTTTCTTCTACCATGAATAGTCATGCAAAACAATCCTAGAATAATATTAAATACCATATGACCCATCGGAACCGGTTCCACCGATCTCCGGTGGCCACATCCAGAACCGCATTAGGAAACACCGTAAACTAGTCATGCGACGTATCAAACTTCTTGATTTTGGATGGGGACATGAGTTATACACTCCTCTTTTAAAAACATGAAGTTTGATATGTCGCAAGAGTGGTTTCAGGAAATTGCCAAATATGATCTTCGGATGTGGCCACCGGAGAACCTGGGAACCGGTCACCGGAGGCAAAAATACATTTTAAGGATACTTTCCATCCTCCATAGGATTGTTAATTGAATTAATCAGATACTTTTTCCAAAAATCCGAATCTTTCAGTGGCCTGTACTCCAGCCACCGGTCCGTGCAGTGCGAATTTAATCGGATTATTGTTCCTGGTGCAAAAACGAAGCTTTTGGTGTATAGCAATCGATGGTTTGCGCGAAATCATGCTGCGGTAATTTTTTGGGCCCTTTTTTCCCACTGTGCACTGGCTCACTCCAACAGGCGCTGCTGGTGGTGTTGGTGGCCACCCTTTGATCTTTATTTGCCTTCGCTCTTTGCTCGGTTTTCTTCAGCCTTCGATTGGAATGGGTCGTCAGAATTGAAACGTCAATAGGCTTGGCGCGTTTGTTTTTTTGATGGCGCTTGCTAATTATTTTCATGTTTCGGGATTATTTTTCAAGTGAGTGACTAACTAATGTGCAAAAGAACATGTTGCCGGTATTTGGAAGCAATTTTATATCTTAAACGCGAATTTCGTTACACAGTTAACCTCTCATCTTGCGTGTGGATGTGTGTGCCACCAAAATGATGAGAAATGGTCTCGCAAAATAGAAATTATGATCAAAAGTGCATTAAATTTGATCTTTTTGGCCAGTAAATGGCATAAATTTGCGTGCTTACTTGAGGCGGTGCTGTTGCAGGTAATTTTATAGCCTCAATGGTATTTTTGGAGCTTTTATTCGAGCTTCAAACTCTTCGTATGACGAAGATAGGTGTTTGATTAGAAAGGGTATATTTACCCTAGTGCAGAAGTTTTGTAGCACGGTGTAAATGCAACGATGCCAAAATTATATTTTATTTTAACGTCACTCGATTGTTTGGAGTGAAATGTCAATTAAGCATGATTCACTTAGGAAATTGATGAATTTACATAAATATATCCAGAGTTTTTTTTAAAGGACCAATAAACTATTGTCTTTTATATGTTTATAGGACCTAATCAAAAAAAACTCTAGATGTGTATGTTTACTTTTTTTATTAACTGCGAATACGATACAACCAAGATACAACCCTGTCTCAATCTAGCCCCTGCACATATGAACAATTTTTCTTCCCAAAAAGCAATAATTTTCCAAGGAAACCCTCACTCGACAGAATGCATTCTGCCAGGAGGATTTGGACGTTGATTGAAGAACGCGACTGGCGAATCAAAGTGAAGACACTTTTGTTTTTTTTTTCGCTTCGTTCTCCTGCCTGTTCTACCCCATATCAAAGCATCTCGGATGGGTCCGTTTCACCTTGTTGTATCATTATAACCAAGGATCTCTGAAAAGTGACGAAAAAGGAAGTAAACTTTTGCGGCTGTGGCTGGATGCTGGCAGGAACTCTGATTGAATATCTGAGGAGCAGGGCGCGTAAAAGTAAAAGCAAATAACATAATAAACCGCCAGAACAGTGGTGCATCTGAGGTTCAGCGAATCCTTTTTCCAAACAATTTTGTATCGCTGGATCGTCTTCAGGAAGGAAAACGGCGAAACGCGGATAAAATTAATGGTTTCATTCTTCTCGTTCCTGAACGTGGTCAAATGAGCTGGAATTTAGAATTTATTAGTGGCAACCGCATTGTTCCTCGTGAGGTGGAAGCAAGGAGATGAATCACATGGCCACTTGGAGAGGAGTACGTGGAACGACGAGACACCATTCCATCATTAGTGGCGCTGTTTTTACCTCGCGGATTGCCCTTTTTGGAGGCGCTTTTTTCGGAGGATGGTTCGGCCCTGGTGTGGCTTAAATTGGAGCCATTTATAAAAGTTGTGATTATTTTATTTGCAAAATGCACTTTTTGTTTGCACAAACATTAGTCACTTTGCAATGTTTCTTTGTTCCAGTAGTTTAGTATAATGTTTTGCAACTAAAAAAAAAATAGAAAAATATAATCTACGCAATAAATTTGGATGCGGTCAAACAAAATGGACTGAAACCATGCTGAGCTGTCCAAAGTACCTTAAGAATAAAACTACCTCACTCTAATTTTGAATAGTTTTAAAAGCTAAGTAACTTATGAAAACATTTATACATTGGTTTATTTAATTATTCCCATCGTGAAACGGACTATATCATCATATGCTTTAAACATTTTACATTATGAACAGTTGAAATGAATTTCTTAGTTACAGATTTTAATTGATTTTGAAGCAAAAGTCAAAAATATCACCAGATTAAGAGGCATTTTCAGTAATTCATTGTAATTTTTTTTAAATAAAACATCAAAAGTTGCCTTACTAATAGTACATTTTATGTATTCAATTCATTTAGGTTAAAATTTGTAAGAAAAACACTGACCGGGGATTTTTTTTAATATTACTATTTTT
Organism: Culex pipiens pallens; assembly: GCF_016801865.2. NCBI lineage: Eukaryota > Metazoa > Arthropoda > Insecta > Diptera > Culicidae > Culex > Culex pipiens. Next base: position 110,418,616 of record NC_068938.1, read on the forward strand.
TTTAAGCACCATTGATATTTTTTCATAAATACAAAAAAACATTGTGCGGTCTCTTTCAATACATGTTTTTAAAATATAAATCTTGAGACAAGTTTTACCGTTTGAATAATATTTGAAAAATAAATTTAAATCGTATCAATGTTACCCCAGTTTACGGTACCCTTCTAAAATCAACATTGCGCTATATTAACGATGATTTCTTTTAACTGCAGATGTTCGCACAAATGTCCCATATGCAAAAACAGCAAGCTGAGAAAAACGAATTTGAAGTTTGTGCCACACATAAGGCTACGTGTTAAGCCTTCGCGAAAAAAAATGGATTTCCTCCTGATTTCTAGAATAAAGTACTGGATTTTGTAGGCTTATCTGAAAGAGCACACGATTGTGAACCAAACTGCATCAATAACTCAAAAAAACTCAAAGATAGCAAAATTAAGTGGAAATGTGAATTTCCAGAAAGTGGTGCAGTTTTGAAGGTGTGTTGTCTTCCGAAGAGTACCGTCAACTGGGGTGAATCGGGATCACAGTCTGAATAGGGACAGCAGCACTTAAAAACCCTAAAATTTGAAAAACGATGGAGTATTTTTGTTGTTCTGCGTCTGCTTTATCCGAAACCAACAAAAGCACTCAAATATTTAGCAGTAACGAGGATAAAACAGCTGTCAGAATTCACCCATGCGTCCCGATTCGCCCCAGATGATGTTAACTGTATCGTTAGGATGGTACCATGCACTGAAAATTGGGTTTTTTTTCTTTTTTGGGAAGGTAAATTTTAAAATTGCTTCTTTTTATGTCACCACAAAACGGCGGTAACTTTTGACCAATAAGTCAAAAAAAAGTCTTAAGTTTTTTTTTTTGAATAGGTCCTTTAAACATATGAAAGACAATAGCTTAAAGGACCTTTTCCAAAAAAAAACTCTAGAATTGCTCGAAAACGAAAATGTTTGTTTTCAGTACATTAAAGTTTGGTCTGATGCTTTTGATAAATTATTATCAGATGGCGTGGACTGCGAGATAAAATTTTGGTGTCTATGAAAAAGCTACTTGAATTGGCATGTCGAACAAAAACAAAAAAGAAATAGAGAAGAGAAAAAACATTCTCAATAATATTTCTGAAAAGTTCGATTTTTTTAAGCACCCCAATTGTTAACTACTCTTATTTTCAACTGCAACATTTTTCGGAAACTAATAATAATAATAATTTTGCGATCTGGATCTCTGTGCAATGTTAAGAGTAAAACATTGAGAAGGACGGTTGTAAATATTAGGCCTGCTACCTTAAAAAAAAGAGGATTTTTGTTCACACAGTGTGATCAATTTATTTTTTAAACACAATTTTTTTGTTATTCGTCAATATTCTAACTCATTTTTAATTCTAATATTTGAACTACTGTTAATTAATTCGTTTGACAAATTTCTGTTTCAAAGTTGCTGCAGCTGTTCTTCAAAAACCTTGAATTGTGTCTGGTTTATATTTGCAAAGATATTTCAAATTTTCGCAAACCAAATTTTTCACGCTGGTGCGACGTGCAATTCAACGTTCAACTGGATAGATTATCTTAAAATCTGAACCATTTGCCGAAGCCGATCTCTTTCTTCGCACAATGTTGCTTCGCCTGGTTTAAACCAACCAGCCAACCAACAAAAGCAACAAATCCCTCTAAATAGTACAAATACGACACACCTGTTTGTACGCGGCAGTTTCGAATGTTTGTTTTAAATATCGGAGGCCCCCCAGATAAAGCCAAGTGCAAAAATCTACCCAGGCCAGGTGTGCTCTGCTCTGCTGCAAGAGTCTTCTTGCAAGTTCCGACGCACCGGCGGTGAATGATTTCCAGTGCACACCGAACTACCTAGCATCGGCCGACGTAGTGCAGTTGTCCTCCGACCGTTGGTTTGAGTGTCCCCGCGCCCAGGTGTGCTGCTTTATCTAAGTCCAAGTACATGTACTAGCGATCGGCTTTGCTCTACCGAAGTAATACAGCTGAATTTCTCCTGCCAAAGAAACACCATCAGTTGACGGGTTGGTTCCGAAAGAAAAGGAACGACGACGACGACGATCTGACTCACTTTCCGGAATTTGCTTGGCCAGCTCGTTAGCACCTGTGACGTCAGCTGTTTGGGTTGGCAATTTGAGGGCAGACGCGACGAATCACAAAACATCTGCGCCTGCATCTCTCGAACGTTATCGGGGGACCAAATCGAAGCGAATCTCGTCCACTTGGCAGATATCTGGCTGACCACGGGCGCTAATTAGGATGTTTTTCGGCCCGAACGAACGAACTATTGCCGTTTGCAGAGCGTGGTGTTGTCCGTGTGACGTCACGTATTAGCGCCATCGAGTTCGATTAAGGAACGACCGACGACGGCAGTTTTGCATAGTGGGATAGCGAACAATCTTGAAAGTGTTGTATGATTGGTACAGTCTAAAGATTTGTCAAGCTTATCATTTTTAAAAAGCACTAATCACTCCGTTTGAAATTATTCCCATGTAAGCCTTGATTTAAACATTTTAGAAATATTTGATATCAAAAAATCATAGTTATCACGTATCACTAGTTGTAGCTTGTAGGCAGGTTTCTCAGCTTCAAGACTTTTTTTTACTTTATGCAGCATTTTAAAATTTTGAAAATTTGTGATACTTCCAAAAATATAACCAGAACGGTACCATAACTATAACAGTGGTAGCTGGTTTTGAAAAAACTATGGTATCCGGCCCACTTAATATTCTTCATGTCAAGTTTACTATTAAAATAATGAACAAGTTTTCTTTATAAACAATTGAATTACTAGAAAGTGAATAAACGAAAAATAACTAAAACTTTTATTTAATTTTTTTAAATTAGATTCTGAATATGGTTGTTTTTCAAACAAGTCTGGAACTTCCTGCAAAAAATCGAAATCAACATCAAATCATGGCCATGTTTGAGCTCCATAGATCAAGGGGCAAGTTGGCAAAACGATGCTTAATGATCTTTAAATTTATTTTTCAAAAACCGCTCTTTTCCCTTTTTTTATTATAATTTCACTAAAACAAAAATACGCAACCAATAAGCGGTTCGAGCTACATAAAACTAAAATTAAACAGACGTATGAAATATTTTATAATCCATTTTCTTCTTTTATCACGCAGGAGATATAAATTATATTCATGTTAAGTATAATCTAAGAACCATAATTAACTTGTCTCAAAAACGGGCGAAATCAAGATGTTTTTTTTAATTTTCTGCCAAATTTCCATTTGGAAAATATTATTGCCAGAGATGCAACTTCCTGTGTTATTTTCAGTTTATTTTAAATAAATATTCTAAAAAAGCTGAAAATAATTTAAATGAATTTGCTATTTATAATCCGATTATAAACCAATTTCAACTTATGTGTATTTTATCAATAAATTTCAACCAAAAACAACTAAAAAAATTCAAACAAATAGTTAACATTAATTAAGACATGGATGACTTGGAAATTTTGTTTGTTTCTCTGGAGCGGTTCTTAAAATCAGATGGAGGACATTTTTTCTATTATTTCCTTTCATTATCTCCGTATAAAATGTTTTTGATTTATGACATGACACTTGACATAATAATTCTAATAAATATCGATTCAACTAAAAATAAATGAAATGAAAAATTCATTTTACAATAAAATGTTATTTTATTTGAATTTCATGATTGCTCTTGAAATATTTTATCCTCATATAAAAATTATAATAAGAAAAAAAACTGTTTACAAAACGTAGAACTTATTGATCTAAATTACGTTTAGTTATCAGTTCAAAAAACTTCTGAACTCATATCCAATTTCTCTTATTGTTCAAAAATTGAACGCACAAGAATATTTCAATGATTTTTCAGAAGCAATAGTTTTTATCACTCACCTTTTGCTTGGTAAAATATAACTGGATTATTCATACACTGAAAAAGTAATTTTTTGCAATTCCGTCGTGAAACTACTTACTTTTCCTGTCATTCTTGAACGACGAAATAGCCTACTTTTCTGTACCAAAAATAACAGAATCGAATAGCAACACTTTTCAAAATAAATGCTGAAAAGTTCTACTTTTCTTGATTCCAAAGCAACAACAAAAATGTATCCATATGTTTAAAATTCGAGATCAAAATTTCAAAATCAATTTAAGATGAAAACTTAGTAAAAAGAAGCATAATGTTTCAAGCTATTTCAAAACTTGAATCCAAATATGTTAATACATATTTAAAAGAATATGTTAAAAACAAAAATAATTAAGTTTGATAAGCTTACAAAAAAAGGAATATTTTTTTTGTAATGTATATTTTTTATTATGTGATTTATTTTTTAATTAGATAATAATTTATTACATTTATAAATCAAATGAAAAAGTTTAAAGACAAATTTGAACTTTCAAACTGCTAAAATTCTACTATTTTTGTCGTATAATAGGGATCAAAGCATGGATAAAGAAGAATTATAAATTCACTCCTAGACGGCTCAAAGGGCCATTCACATGATCTTTCAAAATGAGCCCGCGGGCAACAAATTTCAAAAAACTCAATAGATTATATTAAAATAATATTATATAACAAAATAAAAACTATTTTTTTACTCTTTACCGTTTGATTCAGAAGCTAACAAAAAAAAAACAATAAAAATTACGTATCCATTCCTTTTTGAATTATTGGATTCGTAAAAAGTCTTTCAAAAAAAAAAAATGTCTCAATTGCACCACCGTGGCTGCGCACGATCCTTCCACATGTCTAGCAAATTTGTGCGCCGCGAGATTTGAACCCTGAAAGCCCCGGGACAAATTGGAAGAGTCGCGATCGATCGCGATATTCGCACATTTACCTACCTACTGCTACTGCGATCAAAAGCAACCAACAGCAGGTACAAATTGATTCGAAGCTGTGCAAATGATCTGAGCGTTTTGAAATTATGTGAATTGTTCAAATCAACTGCTGGCGGACCGGAGCGTTATTTTAAGATTTAGACGCTCGTTAGCGGGCGTGTGGACTACGTTTTCGCGTTCATGTGACGGTTTATTTGGCGTGCAATATGACGAATCGAACGACACTTTTTACTACAACGCAAATATGCGCGATGCTTCGATTTGGGGTGGGTTGAACTGGAAAAGTAGATGGGCTTGTGGAGGGAAATTTTCGACCATTTCTGTTTGGGTTTTCAATAGAGTGACGAAACGGTCTATCGAGAGAAGGAGAGGATAACTCATTAGCGAATCGACATGGTGTGAACACGATCGTTGTTTACCGTGTGACGTATGTGCAAACATCAGGTGGTTGATGCGATGTATTACTTATCGATGGACAATTTCCATATCATTGCGGTTTATTGACTGGTGACGGATGTTTTGAATAAATTAATTTCTTTAAAAATGATTTCCACATCGGATCTACAATTTCCCGGAAACGAAATGCCAGCACTCACGTGAATGTCCCATAAATTCTACTTTATCGCACCCGTATAGTAACTCAATTCCCTAGAATGTTGTCTGCCTTCGGGGCAAGTCGAGTGCTGATAGTGCCCGTTTGTTTGTAAACCAGTCGATCACATAGCTTGCAAATATTGGCGCGGGAGTTTTCAAAGGAATGCTGCAGATGGTCGGACCTGACCAGGTCTCAACGAAGTGAGAAAAATCCGTCTAAACTTACTGAAATAGCTGTCCACTCGGGCCAGATTGGTTCGATTACGATTACGCTGATTGTGAATACTATTCTGTTGATCAACATTCAGAACAACTATTCCGCGTCATAACACGCGTCTGCTGCATCTTTTGAAGCAATGCAATAACCTCTGGGAATTACATCATTGTATTTTTGCGACTTCATTATATTGTGGTTTAATGACGGATTTTTCAAAACATTGACACAGTTTTTACATTGATTTAAATAAAATAGGAAATAGCGTGTAGAGCTGATCAATAGATCGAATGTCAACACGGAATTACGCGTGCCCGTTTAAATTAAACGCTCCGTTTTTATTAAATATCAATCAAACCAATGCAAATGCAATGATTAGTAATCGGTTTGATATCTGGCCGGTGTCAGAAGTCGATCTAGTTTGCAAAATAGTCCGGTGCACTACAAACGCCCGACTTGGCGGGCAGCTGTCGGGCCATGCAACAGGTGCTGGTTATTGCATCATGCAAATCACGACGCCATTGTATGTAAAATGTGTGTAAAAATCAACGTGCATCTGGTAAAACGGTTCAATGAAATCGAAAGCAGAAAAGTTTGCTGTTTGTAAATTTTTGAATAATATCAACGCAATCAGTGCACGAGATGAAAGCGGGTTTGTTTTAATTGATAAACGTAATCATTATTCTTGACTTTGTAGAAAATAAGGTGGACTAAATTATATTTATAGGTAAACGCTGTCACCTTTGTACACATAAAAAAATATTTCAATCCTGCGGGATTCGAACTGCGTCCTAGCCCTCACAGCTATCAAATATGAGCTTGACATCTCGGTTAAGTAGAATTTCCATACTGATGGGCTTTATGGGAGCGTTTTTTTATTACTTAACGCGATTTTAGAAAATTTGTTCAAAAAAGTGACTTTTTCAGTAAATCGACTAGGGGGTGCGAGAAAGTATTTTATTATTTTTTCTTGTCTAAGAAAACATTGTTCCTAACATCAAAATCTATCGTTTTAGAAGTGAGCACCTGAAATTCCTCGATACGACCTCAAAATGGGACAGGCTAGTGTTCAGTCAGCCTAAAACTAACATACCTTGTCAAAACTGAAGCGTTTACTGACATCAACTTAAAAAAATGCGAGTTTTGTTATTTATGCATATGGTGTCTCAATAAACATTAATTTTAGCAATTTGTGGTATGTATTTATTTGACTCAGTCTGAATTAACCAGTTTTCAGGCATCGAGTGACATTTCCCAAATGCATCAACCAATTACAAACCAAATTGCGCGCACCCTTTAACAAGTGAGTCTCCAAAAATCCTGCCCCGGGGCCCGTCCAGAACTGAGTTACAAACCAAAACATACATTGTCACAGACAAACTCTCGCATACCTTCGTCCGCCGACCGACCTCAGTTCTAGGAACTCTGGAGTGGGTCCCGATCAAGTCTGGCCAAGTACTGGCAGCGCAGTCTGGCTCTTTGATGTACTCACTTACATTTGTGGAGCACTTTTTAAGGTAGCATCCAGCCGTGACCATGCTCTAAAATGGTTTGCGTTCGCAATTAGGTCTGGTCTGGCGCTTGAAATTGAGGTGACTCCGCTCGGTTTGGCGCGGAATCTGGGCCGGGTGAAATTCCGTGGAAAAAAGCTGATTTTCTGACTTTAGCAGCTCGTTTTCACGTTCAAATTCGGTGGATTTCCTGGAAAAATCGAGCATTTTAGGTGGACACGAGTTCGACTGTTACCTGGAGTTTCCTCGGCAATGAGCAAAGAAATGTATTGAACGAAAGGTATTTTTCTCAATTGATTTCAATTCTTGTTCGTCATTTGACCACAGACAAATAGACGTAAATCAATAAACTTTCTTACAGCAAATCCATTGATCACCTTTAACTAGCGCCATTTACCTGTCGAGAGGCGCAGCAAAAAAAAAAACGATATTGTGCGTACAGTGAAACCTCTTTTTACGCGGTGCGTTACGTTTTTCTAATTTGTCGATTTCTCTGGAACGACGCAACATTTTTGCAATGTTTTTTTTTTTTTGTAGGTTTTGTTCAGATCTACAAAACGCTTTTTGAAGCTTGCAAAAATATTGTACGGTTATAGAGAAATCTTCGAAACAAAAAGCGTAACGCCACCGCGTAAAAAGAGGTTTCTCTGTACAAACAGGTTTAAACAACTGTCAAACGCGAATTGATGAGCAGTGGTGAATTCAAAATTGTTGTGGTGAGTTTTCGATCATTTACACCTTTTTTTTATCTCCAACCTTTTCGCCAGCTTGGAAGTTTAAGTGTTAAAATTTATTGCTGATTGATGGGTTTAATAAAAGACAAACGTATGTTTATCTGTGGTTCGAATGCACTGAACAAAAATCTGATCTGATTGGCTTTTTGTAAATATTTATTTCGGTCGACATGAACCTGTGGCGTGGTTTTAATAAAGAACATTTATACAAAGGTGGATTAAAATCAGTAATCAATTCCTTTAACGAACTTCTCAACTACCATCGATCTTTAAATTTATTAATCGATGTCCCCTCACTGCATCGGAATGGTCTCCAACCATCCCACGTGCTTGAGTGACATATTCCTGATGTCCAAGAGAAGCAGCTTAGCCGTAGACCAAACTATCGTTGGCCATGCGCCACCCAGCCGTGCAGTCAGTGGCGCGGAAATTCACATGCTGCTTGCTTGCTCGATCGATCGCTCACACACTCTCTCCCTCCTCGGAGTTTATAATAAATTGCTGGCTATCGATTCAATTACGGCCGGACAGCTATGCCACCCGCGAGATAGTTCTCGGTCCGTCCGCCCGCGCCAGACTATCCAGATCGGCAGCAGATTAGCCGCACCCAAGTTCAGCGAGTCCCGATCGCGCCACAGGAAACGTGTGTCGTCTCGTTTGCGAGCCAAGTTCAGCTTCCAAATCCGTTTTGCAATATCGGTAGTCACGATCATTGTCCAACACACGGCTTCGCAGTCCGGCCCGTACGTAATTAGATGTGACAGGGGACACTGCACTTGGTAGGCAAATCCTGACATGGTCCACGTCTGGGGCGCACTTTCTTCAGAGTCACATTTATTCAGATGAACCAGAAGTGGTGGAACAGGCGCCCCCGGGTGTAAGTGCTACTGGACTGTGGTGAAGGCAACAAGAAGTGGGGAGTAGGTATAAATAAAGTGATTACTCGATAATGAGGTGCAACTGCGAGTGCCTCCACTTAGCCGGCAGTAGCACATGTTGCACAGGTCGTTCAGTGCCTGCGTCAGTACAACTTTAGTGTAGGAAATAATTGAGCGATTGTCACGCATTAAAATTAACAATTTTTCATGTATGTATTTGTAAATCTTTAAAGAGGTAATTTTTATCAACAGTTTTGTGTTTAGGCCGTTGCAAAATTATTCAAAGTATAGTCACCCCCTCCCACTCCTTCAAAATGAGAGGACTGAGGTGTGAGGTGTGGTTTTGAATACCCCTGACTCAAGGCGGTTTCATAAACACTCAGAAAACAAGAAAATATTTGTTTGAAGCTAAAAACTGTAGATTTGTGAAGCTACTATGCACAGGATCGCAAAAAAAAAATATCACAAAACATCTTTTTGTATTTTTGTATTTGGCAATTTTTGACAATTTGCGAGTTGTTTTCTGTTTCCCTTTACCCACAACCAACTTTATTTGCATCCATTGCACAGTGGTCCAGATCGAAAAATTAAGTGGAAATGAATTTTCTGAAAAATGGTAAAGTTTTGGAGCCTTGGTGTATATGTAAAACTATAATAAAAACCCAAAATATGACCAACAATCAACAAAATTACATAGAAAACATAAAGTTGGACAATTTTCGAATTTCGTTAGGGTGGTCCCATACACTTTTCCCTTGAAAATTAGACATTTTAAAGTAAAAATATCTTGAGTTTAAAGAAAAACATACCCCTGGGATTTTTTCAGCGTTTATGGAGCGACATCTCCTCTTTCTAATGCATCCTGGCGCTTAAAATTTGGCTAGCGCTTTTTCGAAATATTTGAGTTTTAAATTTGCATCTTTTTTAACATAAAATGGCTGTAACTTTTGACCCCTAAGTCCAAATTGATATGTCGAAAAATAAAAACTTTCATTATTTAGAGTTATAAAAGTGCTCCGAATATCACATTTCTCTAAAACTTAACCCTGAATCGCTATGTTCAAAAAACTGATTTTTGAAGGTTTGCTCAGATGCTTTCTCTAAATTTGGCGTAGATCGCGAAATAAAATTTTGGTGTTTTGGACAAAGTTGCTTAGACTGGCAAGCTCTACAACTTTTCAGAACACAAAAAATCCCAGAAATATTCCTGAAAAGTTAGATTAATCGTGAACCACCCTAATTTTGAACCAAAACAAAAGTTGCCCTTTTCGATTTGCAACAACTCTTCTCAAGACACATTTTTTCACCATTTTTCGTAAAATCCTTTTTTCACTTAATTTTGCTATGTGGACCAATGTGCATTGTGATAAATGCACTAACAAAACTGCTGTTAGTCGCTTAACTAAAGAAATAAACTGAATTGAAATGAATTGAATTTTTGTAAATTTTGGACAAATTTTGACAATTTTTGACAATTTTTGAAATTTTTGAAATTTTTTGAAATTTTTTGAAAATTTTTGACAATTTTTGTCAATTTTTGAAAATTTTTTTTGATCATAATTTCTATTTTGCGAGACCATTTCTCATCATTTTGTTGACACACACATCCACACGCAAGATGAGAGCTTAACTGCTTAACGAAAGTCGCCATCAATATCTTGTCACTTGCGCTAACGTTTTCAAAGCACTTAAGATATGAAATTGCTTCCAACTATCGGCAACATGTTCTTTTGAACATTATTCAGTCACTCACTTGAAAAATAATCCCGAAACGTGTAAATTAGCAAGCGCCATCAAAAAAACAAACGCGCCAAGTCTTTTGACGTTTGACTTTTGACGACCTATTCCAATCGAAGGCTGAAGAAAACCGAGCGAGAAGCGAAGGCAAATAAAGAACAAAAGGGTGGCACCAACACCACCAGCAGCGCCTGTTGGAGTGAGCCAGTGATGCCAGGAAACTGTCTCTACAAATGCTACTTTTCTTGAGTGTTCGCTTGAAATTTCATCACAATTGGCAGCACCAAGCAGAGCCAAAAGAGCGCTGGAAGAAAAAAGAACTAAGCTGATTATAGAAAAATGGGCGTGGCCCAATGCATTCTCGTCTGATAAGAATACACATGGGATTTTATTTAAATGCTTGTAAAAGGAATAGAATAACTTTTAGTAAAACTTAAATTAAACGGAAATGTTCACCAAAAGTTGCTCTACTCGTTGGTGTACTTGGTTTTAGTAAATTTCAAGGAACACTCTAGATTATCCAGCATCATGCAAATACGACCGCATATTCGGCTTAAAATGGGTATATTTCCCCTAGTTAGTATTAAATATATTAGATTTGCTCGAGTCTAATCTGTAGTGTTTGTTCAATTACATTTTCTACCAATTTCTATCCTATTTGGATAATTTAAGAAAAATAAAATCTTTTTTTTTTTGAATTTTTTCACAATCTTAGACAGTTCTTTTAATTTTTTGTAAATTTTTCGATAGTTTTGAAATTTTTTAGCAATTTTTCGGAATAAAAATATTTGCATGAGTGTGTGTTCAATTATTTTTCAACAAAAATTATCAAACAATCTAAAAATATCACTTTTTTCAAATAAAGCATTAATACAATCGTGCTGAAAACGCAGCACGAAAATTCAATATCTTTCGACTGGACACTGACTTGCATTGTACTCCAACAAGAGTGCAGCAGTCTCATGTCTCGTCAAACTTTGATTCCAGAGGAGCTAGACGGCAGCATTTCATGTCCAGAAGTGGGGACAGTGGAAATATGACAATAATATAATTTATGAAACATAATTTCACGTCTGCTTGCGCTCAGCTTTTCGGACTGCCTCGCTGCAGCTTCCAGCTTGAGAAGTTTTGAGGTTCGAGAGTCGGTTCAGCAACAAAAAGAGCCACAAGGATGAATGATGCGCCAAGTATGTGATACGTACAAATATGTATATTTGTGAAGTGATCGGTTTCGGTTGCGATACTTTCAAGGACTTGTTGGAAAAATTCATGGGAGTAGGGATGTTCTTGAATGTTTTTGATTGGACAATTAAATGTTTTCGAATGATAAGATTATCGGGCAAAATCACAAGTCTTCCATTCAATTTATAAAAATATATTTAGGGAAAAACAAAACAGACCATCCTTTGAGAGATTGTCCTTTAAGGTTCAACAAATTGTCTCAAAAAACCCCAATTGAGCAAGCTCACCAGCAAGGGACGAGTGGGTAGATTTTTGTATAATAAAACCATTTATCATCCGATCCCCGGCGAGGAGGTACTTTTCAGAACGCGCGCGCCAAAAGGCATGGCCCGGTGCACAGTTTCGATTTCACTTGACAACATGCTTTCGCATATCATGGGAGCTCTACCATCCACAGAAATGTTATGACCATCAGCATCAGGTTGTTATGATAATAAATTATGATTTTCAGAACCGCAGAACTCGAAGCTTGATGAGAGGAGGGCGAGGGGAAATTATGCTGGTTGCATTGTCATTTCTTGTAAAACATGAAGTTCGGTTGTACCAATCGAATGTTGAGCATGTTTTTCACTCTTTGGCCAGACGTTGAAATTCACATTTCAATCATGGAGACACTGGCGTCTACGACTCCAAATCGGTATGCCAAACCTTTTTTGAATTCTTGCCCCGACTTGAAACATTATTTCACCACACAAACAGGAAATCGGCAATGACAACATCTCGTTGTAATTAAAAATTTGATTGTATAATGCTAAAAAACTGTCTCAACTTTTTTGTTGTGTCTCAATTTCTGCTGCTGCTGCCTGCCAAACCCACAAACATCATAATTGTATTCACATGCCTTGATAAGCCGAGAATCATGCGTTGTCTATCAGCGAAATACCTCAACCGTTTAAAAAACGTGAACAAAAAATCGCATCTGGCATAGCGCAACTCATTGACGCGAGGCGCAAATTATCAGCATTTATTCACGACTATGCCTTTTTTGGCGTGATTGTGGGTTTGGACACTCGGTGAAAGCAGCCCGTATTCCTGACCTTGCATTCGTTTTTTGCTCATTTTAAGAGGGTTTTTTTTTCTCTGACCAGCTGATCTTTGACTCGGATTTGGGCTTCTTATCAGCAGCTAATTTGAAGACGCAACAGCGATTGCCATTCTTCGTTGGCGGTTTGCTTGATGCGAGATAAGAATATTTTTTTTAGAATACCTACTGTTTTTTGCATCTTTTCCCTTCTGGATTCGATTGCTTAGTAAGGGGAAGGTAGTGCATCGTCACAAACTGGACCTTATCAAGACACCTTAGGAAGACAACCTATGGAATGTTAACATTAACCTTAACATGTTAACATTAAGTTGATTAATAAACTGTCACTGAATCCGCTTTGTAAATGCCGGCCCCGATACTCTTCACGGGTGTTCCCCTCAGGAACAGGGAAAGATTTACTTTTACTTTTTACTATTTTTTGCATGGTAAATTTATTCAGAATATTAGAAGCTCCATTTTTTTTTTTGATTTTCAACATGATTTTTTCATACTTTGTTGGAACCGAATCTTTTTACACCCTCGGAAAATGTTGTAGAGAATTAAAATTGATTCAAGAACCTCATACCTTATCAATTTGTGCAATATCGCCTCAAAAATTTGTGTACATTTTGATTTTTTTCTGTGAATTGCACTTTTTTCTAGCCCATCTTTTGAATTTGTAAAAAAATAAGTGATTAATGTAAAAATTTAAATAACAGGCCATAGTCTCAACATTTAGCTTAGCTTAGCTTAGCTTGGTTGACCGTACTCTAGCTGAGCATAAAGCTCGCAATAGCTAGGTTGGCGCCGATAAGGAAAATAAATGCGTCAGGAATGTGCCGAATGACACATCACCATTCATTTGTCCTTTTGGTCGACTCCTCACGATCAACGAGGGAGGTGGGGAGGAATTTGATGATTGGATATCCTATAGAGATGCCCAAGAACTTAGACGACCTCCAAGATATCCGGATTTGGAAGGGTTTGATGGGATACTTCACCGACGAATGAAGTAGTGGGCGTTGGTAAATAATGAGAAAATTGAAATGCAATAATATAATAAGGAAGAAATTAGAACGCTCTCACCAAATTCAATTCTGGGATCATCCAACCAGCTCCCAACTCCGATATATTCAATAAACGAGAATGTTTTGAAAAAACGTGACAGCTCGAAAAATAAATGCGCCTGCACGCCCCGACTACTACGATCCAACCAACAACAAATGGTAAATTCAACAGGCCATAGTCTCAACATTTGAATGCAAAATGTGTTTTTAAAATGCATTTTACACTAGTTCAGTGGTTTTGCAATCATTCGTTTTGAAAAATGTATGATTTGACAAAAAAAAAACATTGTGCGATACTAAAGATGCCTAGTAATGAAATTTGAAAAAATTGTATTTTTTGCCTTCCTCACCTTACTGAGGAAATGCTATAAAATCACTCGTAAAATGAACTTCTCAATTAGACCTCCTAGACCCACCTTCATGTATACCTATCGACTCAGAATCAAATTCTGAGCAAATGTCTGTGTGTGTGGTGGGATGTTGATCAAAAAATTGTCACTCGATTATCTCAAGACTGGCTAAACCGATTTTGTCCGTTTTCATTCGATCCGTCATGGGGTCCCATAAGTCGCTATTAAAAATTATGGAGTTTAGTTAAGTACTTTAAAAGTTATGCTAAAAAAACGATTTTAACAAAAGTTCGGAAGATTGTAAAAAGGGTGGTTTTTGTAAGAAACCCCGTCATGCTATACATTTTCAGAAAAGTATTTAAAAGACCTTTTCAACGCGTCCAAGACATTGAAGATCTGAAAACCCTATCAAAAGTTATAAGCACTTAAGTGTTATTTACGCACTTTTTGGAGGCCGAATCTCAAATATTTTGATGAAAACGTTGTCCGAATCTATCATGCGACCTATCGTTGCATAGGTAATCAAAAGACCTCTCCAACGCGTCCAAAACATTGAAAATCTGACAACCCTATTAAAATTTATAAACACCTAAGTGTTATTTATGCACATTTTGGAGGCCGGATCTCATGATCATCTCATCTTATCTCATGATATTCATGCGACCTATCCGTGTGGATCAATCGGACCGCGCACTGGACTCACAATCCAGAGGTCGCCGATTCGAATCCCGCGGCGGGCGCTCTAAAATTCTAAGTGTAAATATGGGTATTCGGCGCCGTCGCTCCGTGCCATACTTTCATACACTTAGGAGCCCAGGGCGGCGAAGTCCTTGTAGATAAAAAGGAAGACACTAGTGGTTGGTACTAGCAATTGTGGCCGACAGCTATAAAGTCAACTTCGTTCGTATCTTTGGATAGGTAATTAAAAGACCTTTTCAACGAGCACGAATTGGATTGAAGATCTGACTACCCTATCATAAGTTGTAACCACATAAGTGCCCTGCAATATGAAGATCTGACTACCCAATCTAGTGGTATGAATAATGTGTCAAAATTGATAACACTCTGAAAAACACCGCTATTTTGTGTCTATTTTGGATAGCACCCTTTAAATGTGAGGAAGGCACCAACCACCTAAGGGTGGATTAAGTAACGTTTTTCAAAAAAGTTACCTCAAAAGGGCAATTTCTTAAAAACAATGCACTTTGCAAAAATTTCTCTAACGTACATTTTAATTGCAAATTTAATTTCACATTTAAAAAAAAAAATTAATTTTTATATGATTTTATTTTTATTTTAAATGTTGTTTTTTCAAACAGTTATAACAAAGATTATTTGCATATTCTGGATTTTTTTATGTCCCCTATAAAAATATAAAAAAATATTTTATTTTTTTAAGTATTTTCAATCAATTTTTAGTCATTACAAATGATCATAGAAATCAGAAAAAAATCTGTTTTAAATTTTGTTTCGGTGTTACAGCTTTGCCCAAGACACCAACTTGATTAATAAAATCCTTCAAAAGATACAGATTATTGAATTTTGTTTGGACAACTGCCAATTTTGTATTGAAAATGATATGGACAAACACAAAAAAAAAATCAGCCAGATTAAGCTTAACAAAAATAAAATAAAGAGGTTTGCTCATATCGGAGAGTGGGGAGACTTGATTCCCTTTTATGTATTGCGCTTATCACTGACTTTGAACTTTTTGCATGAATACACGGACAGAAATCAGCATAGCAAATCTTTGAAATGTTTCCAAAATCGTAAGAAAAAAGCGTTTTTGCTGTAAATATCTTCAAAATCGACCACATTGTTTCCAAAATCGAAAATTACTCTTTTAAAATTCTTCTGCAAATCGGTCAATTACACTTTCATTGACATCAATCAGTCAACCCAGTATTTCTATTGGAACCACTCAAAACTAAACGAAACTAATCGCCAGGTGAGAGTGAATTTTGCAAAAGGCACCCCCCCTAGTAACTGATTTAGCAAGACCCATTTCCCCTAAAAGGAAAAGTGATTAGCCTAAATCGCGTAAGGAAATCAAATTGTGCAGTCCACCTGACCAGCTGTTGGAATGTTGCAAACTTGCTTACAACTGCTGCTGCTGCTACTCATATGTCCACGTACCTGTCAGGTAATTGCGAATTATTAGCAACGTGACACTATCGATTAAAATGTAACTGCCCACACTCGCTCACTCGCGGACTCAGGAAACATACGGCGCTGGGACTGGGGACAGGTGATAGTTTAGGAAATCATACAATCTTGCAGCTGTCTCACATCGGCTCAAACACTTAGTGGGGAGGTGAGTGCTGGTGTGAGCTTAATAAAATGTTTAATTAATTATATTTTATGCTAATCAGATTGCGCTTGAGCCAGGTTGAGCTTGATAGGGTATCGTGCAGATCACCTTTTGCTATCGATCGGTGGTCTTAACTGGTTAGAAGGGTATACGTAATCTTATCCATAAAGCAACAAAGTAGCTAATCTCTTTGGAAAACGGTTTTTTTTTTTTTTTTTTTTGAATTAAATATACTTTATTGAATCTTTCTTATAATAATTACATTTGGTTTACATAATAAGTGGTCAGCTGTGGCTCTTCAGCTTTAGTTTGCTTTTCGTGATTTAAACACTGTTCATTTTCTTAACTTTAAAAGTATATGATTTATCATTTTTGTAACACTAGGTACAACGAGGAAAAAAAAATTAAGAAAACATAACCTAACTTAAAACTAACTTAAACTTACAATAAACTAAACCAATCCTTGAATCAAGGGGTATTCAGATATAGCACATTTTTCCCTGAATTTCAAACATTTTTCTTGAATCTTCTGATCCAACATTTTTACTTCTGCTAATTCATGAACCTCACTTGATCTTGTCCAGCCAGGAACATTCAAAACCATTTTGAGTACCTTGTTTTGGACACGCTGGAGCTTCAATTTATGAGTTCTAGCGCAACACTCCCAAACAGGTACTGCATACTCAATAACGGGGTAAATTATTTGTTTGTAAACTGCTAGCTTATTTTTCAAAGATAGCTTTGATTTTCTGTTAATTAAAGGATACAAACACCTGATGAGAATGCTGCACTTGTTCAATATTTTGTCTACATGCTGCCGAAACAAAAGTTTCGAGTCAAGTATGAGACCTAAATAGACAACTTCCTTTGACCAGGGTATTGAAACATCATTCATTTTAATCAAAACATCATCCTTTGGGACAAATCTGGCCGATTTGGAAAGAGGAAAAATGATGGTTTGAGTTTTTGCTGCATTTATACGAATTTTCCAGTCGCCAAAGTATTCGGAAAGAACGTCAAGACCCTTCTGAAGACGGCCAACTAAATATCTGGTTATTTTACCCTTATAAATAACGGCAGTGTCATCAGCAAAAAGTGACAACACACCATTACCAGGAAGAGTAGGCAAATCAGATGTAAAAATATTGTACAGAAGTGGGCCAAGAATACTTCCTTGGGGAACCCCAGCATCAATGTTGAATAATCCAGAAGCAATCCCATTCAGAAAAACCCTGAACGATCTCTCCGAAAGATAGTGCTGGATAATTTTGATAAGATACATTGGAAAACCGTACAAATACAGTTTATGTATCAAACCATCATGCCAAACATTGTCAAAAGCCTTCTCAACATCCAACAAAGCCATAGCAGTTGATTTAGACTCAAGCTTGTTCTGCTTGATGATTTTAGTTACTCTCATAAGCTGATGAGCAGTATTATGCCCCTTTCGGAAGCCAAACTGCTCATTCAAAATTATATTATTATCGTTGGTAAAATCCAAAAGCCTTGAATAGATGACCTTCTCAAAGAGTTTGGACAGACTACTCAAAAGACTAATGGGACGATAACTTGTTGGCGATGTTGGATCTTTTTGAGGCTTCAAAATTGGTATGACTTTGCCCAGTTTCCAATTGGTGGGGAAGTAACCAAGTTGCAAACATTTATTGAAAATATTGGCTAGATGTTGAAAGAACTGATCACTCTGATTTTTCAACACTAGATTAAAAATGTTATCAAAGCCAGGAGCTTTCATATTTTTCATTTGTTTTACTGCAACTTTGACTTCCTCACCAGAAACATGGGAATCTGCAGGAAATTCAAAGGTAGAGTTATTAATTGTTGAAATACTATTGGCAACTGATGTTTCTTTACGGCTGGTCATGGAAGCGCCAAGATTATGAGAACTAACAAAATGAAGCCCAAGTGCATTTGCCTTTTCCTCGGATGTAATCAAGGGAGAATCCTCAACAATAAGAGGAGGAATAGGCTTTGGTTTGTTTTTAAGAACTTTAGAAAGTTTCCAAAATGGTTTTGAATAATTCCCAAGCTGGCTTACATGTTTTGAAAATTCTTGATTTCTGATATTGTCAAGTCGGTCTTGTATGATTTTGTTCAAATTGTTCACTGAAATCTTTTTGTCATAGTCCCCTGTCCGTTGATATTGTCTCCTATAAACATTCCTAAGTCTAATCAAGTGTTTAGTATCTACGTCAATATCAGTTACCTTAAAATTAACAGGAACCTCCCGAACGTTGGCAGCCTCTGCTTGGTTGATAGCCTGCTGGATCACCTCCAGCGAACGATCAATATCAGCAGAAGTTTCCGGGTGTTGATCATAGTCGATGTTGCTGTCTACCACTTGCTGAAACTGCTGCCAGTCAACGTTGTGATAATCTTTCCGGGTTGGTTGCCGCTGCGGAGTAACGGAAGATCCAACCTCCACAACCACCGGATAGTGATCAGAACTCAACTCTTCAAACACCTCAGGATGAGCCACGTTCTCAGCCATATTGGTGATGAAGAAGTCGATGATTGAATGATTCCCAGACCGAGCCACCCTCGTTGGACGATCCGGACTCACAACGTTGTAGTATCCGTTTTGCAGATCGTTGTGCAGAATCACTCCGTTCCGATTCCTCCTGCTGTTGCCCCAAACTTCATGCTTCGCGTTGAGGTCACCAGCGATGATGTACTTTGCGCTCCGCCGTGTCAGCTTCTGGATGTCGCTCTTCAGTTTTGCTGCTGAACCATCTCTGGCATTCACCTGACGTGGGCAGTATGCAGCAATGAAGAGTACTGGGCCAACAGAAGTGGGAATTTCCACCCCAACGGCCTCGATGATGTCCAGCTTGAAGTGTGGCAGCCGGCGTGGCTTGAGATCACGATGAACAGCGACAAGCACACCTCCTCCTCCAGAGGCGGTCCTATCGAGCTGCGTCGCGATCTTGTAGTTTTGCAGATAAACTTTTTCACCGGGCTTCAGATGAGTTTCCGTGATGGCAGCTACGTCGATCTCCTTCTCGCGAAGAAAATCCACCAGCTCTAAGTTCTTCCTCCTAATGGAGCAAGCGTTCCAATTCAGCATCTTGAGGGACCTACGATCCATACTGGATGACGAACGAGGTCAGCACTTCAATCTGCTGGGTCTTGGTTTTGCATCCACGCAGTGCAGCGGACATCTGTTGGAAAATATTGAGGAGTTCGGTTGAGGTGTAAAGATCGTTACCATTTTCCTCAACTGCTGGTTCTTGGGTTGGTCTTGGCTCCTGGCTGAAACCCGGTGGTGGCGGTCTCGGCTCCTGGCTGGAACCCGGCCGTGGATGATTCATCTCAGCTCTCTTCCTGGGATCCAACGGCAACGGTGCCAAGTTCGGGACCTGGCGTCGCGGTTGAAGAGGTGGAAAATTTTGCTCCACCAGGGCTGGAGGAGTCCTACGACGCTGAGGCTGATTCTTCGTCGATGCTTGCTGCCGAATTTTCACGAACTCAGCTCTCTTGGGGCACTTTCGGTCGGTTGACGAGTGCTCACCGTTGCAGTTGAGGCACTTCACCAGCGAATCTTGGATGCACTGGGATGTGATGTGCGCATCGGTACCACATTTGGCGCAACGACGCTTCAGGTGGCAGTTCTTACCTCCGTGCCCGAAACCCAGGCAGTTGAAGCATTGTGTGACGTCACGGTGCACTGGTCGGTACCGCTCCCACGACACGATAATGTTGAAAACCGCTCGGATTGCCTTCAGCTCAGGAAGCGTCGTCGATCCCTTAGCCAAATGCAGCAGGTAGAGCTGGTCACGGTACTTGATGTCTTTGTTGCGTCGGCTCATTTTGTGCACGGCCAACACATCCAGTTTCAAAACTTTTAGCTCGGCAGCTAATTCCTCCACTGGCATGTCGTACAGACCTCTGACGACGATTTTGTACGGCTTATCCATGGCGACATCATGGGTAAAGTACTCCGCCTCGTTTTCGGTCAAGTAATCCTTGACCAGTTGATAGTGCTGCCTGGATTGCACCAGCACCTTAAATCCGTCCTGACACAGACGAATGTTGCCTTGGACTTTCCCAGACTTGATGAGTTCAACCAGCCCCGCTCGAAAGTCGATCGTTGCTGCTGATTGCCGCACATAAAAAGGAGGCAGTTTCTCCTTTCGCTGTTTCACTTCATTCTCCTTTGCTTTCGCTACCTGGTCCTCGTCAGGCAGTCCAGCGAACTTGTTGTTCTTCAAAAGCTGCTCCTCGTGCGACGAAGAGTTCTCCTCCTCCTCATCCATCGGTACAGTACCGTCGCTCTTTTTCGTCTTTTTGCTGTTCGATGTCACTTCCAAAAGCACCTTCCTCTTGGAAATCGGTTTTTGGCCATCAGTTGAGGCCTCAACCTTCCTTTTGGAAATTCCCACTTTTTTGCCTGCTTGAGCCGCAGGTAGGGCAATATTGCCGGCGTTTTGCGCCGGGACGCGACGAGTCATGTTGATTCAGACAACCTTCACCAACGAATGCTCGGATAACAATGATTTGGAAAACGGTTGTAACACTTCCTCGTGTATTCCTTTTAAGCCAAAGTGATTGCCATAATTTATCGTATTGAGATATTTCGTGAAGAAAATCACAATGAAGGTTCTTCGAAAACAATTATGCATTACGATTCAATTAAAGTGCAATTTCTTTCCCTTACAAGGCTTACCCAAATGACATCCCATTTCTTCGCAAAAAGCGCATTCAATTAGCATTAATCGCTTTCATTCTGTTTGTTTTTCATTTTTTAAGGTGTTGCATCCTGTCCGTGGCATGTGCACTTTGCGGTCATTTGAATCGAAACAATGGAATTGGACGCATTTTTGGACTGCATCATCATCGACGCCCCGCCGGACCAAAGTTTGGTTCTCTGCGCCAACAATCCACACACACCTGAATATTGATCAGCCAACCTCTGATGATGATGGCTGATCCAAAAGTAGCTGATCCTCACCCACTTTCCGCTCAACGCGTTGACAGAGGACGCCCGGGAATGTGAGCGCCAGAAAATATCCTTCGAATCCGAAATGCAATTGGAATTTCATTAGCTCGAAATTCCCGGTGGTCGTCGCGAAACAAAAGCAAGCAAAAAATTATATGTTAATTGTTTCGGCACTGCTGGTGGCGCCCTGTCAGGGTGCAGTACAGAAAAAAAAATAAAAATAAAGGCATTTATACCCTTCAATCTGATATATAAAGACGTGACACCTGTCGTGCGGTGCTGCGGTGACGAGTTCGAAATAAATTACAATTTCAGCTAACTTTATTTATTTCTTCAAATTATCCGGTGCAAAAAACCTTAAGAAATGCTTCCAACAAGTTGACAATATGGCATACACGAACCTTTGTTTTTATTTTTGAAATATTGGGGAACATTTACCATCAACTGGGGCAAACCGAGACTACAGTCTGAACAAGGACAGATGTTTTAAGGCCATAAAATATGGAAACAATGTTTTACAGTTGACTCCCAGGCTGTCAATTTTCTCGATATCAATATTGCTCCATCTGTCATTGAATTTTTCAGTCCCTTCAAAAGCATGCTTTGATTTTTTGGGTCTATAATTTGATACCTCCCGCTCTCGACGGTCCCTTTAATATCGAAACAGAGAAAGTCCACTGTATTCGAGTTGTTCTGTGTCTGTTCTTTTCGAAACAAACAAAAAATATCGAGTTTTAAACTGAAAAAAAGCAAAGCATAACATGTAGTGATGTTTTTTAAAATTGCCAAATATGATGGAAACAGGACCAAATCCTAAACCTGATAAATATTATAGCTTTTCCCTTTGTGTTTTTTTAAGTTTCAATATGTTAAGAACCGAACATTAACGTTAACTATACTAGCTTGTCATATCATCAAACAGTACAGCAGTCGTGGCCGAGTGGTTAAGGCGTCTGACTCGAAATCAGATTCCCTCTGGGAGCGTAGGTTCGAATCCTACCGGCTGCGAATATTTTTTAAATACCATTACAAATAGTATTAAAAATATTTCCAACATGGGTGAATCGAAATATACCTAAGGCGATTGAAATCAGCAAAAATAGCAATGTTTTTTTACTGAAATTAATATTTTTGGCATCGATTTCCAAAATTAAAAATTTTTAGTCCCGTTAGTAAGGGGGACTTTTGGCCAGGGGTTAAATTGGGCCAGAGTGATTTTTTAACGATTTTGGTATTATCTTTAAATCTGATCAGTGAACCTAAACATTTTTTAAGGTTCCAGTGATAAATCCTGTCAAATTGACAGCTGTATAAAGCTGAGACGTTTTCACTTACGTTTTTGGAAGATCCGTCTTCCAAAAAAGCAAAACTTTGTGAAAAATATTGTTATTGGAATATGTCACCTTATTAGTCTGGCGGTATGTCGGAAACTGTTGGTACGATTTTCAATGTTAAAAAAAAATAATTTTCTGATATTTTTAATAAAAATAAATCAAAATCTTAAAATCTTGCAAAAAAAAAATTACGAGCCAGAGTGTCAACATTTGTACAGTACAGTTGATTTGCAATCGTTGGTTTCCAAAATACACTCAACCCCCGAAGGTTGGTCACTGTTTCGTTTGACACTTTCTTAGTTTGTACCCCGTTGGTTGGTCAAAGTCGAACTATTCAATTCAATTCAATTCGGTTTTATTGGTGAATTATCAATATACAATAAGTTCTTTTGAAATACATAACAGAGTTTTGGAGTTCCTTTCAGCTGTGTGTTACATCATAATCCATTTTGGAACAATTGTTGCTTGTAGTTAAGGGGTTACCAAAAGTAAGAAAAAGATAAGAAAAAACTTACTAAAATTGCAAGGGAAAGGGGATAGAAATAGAGAAAGCTTAAAACTAGATCACAATTTTTTATCCTTTATAGATGTGCTTGATCATCAGCTCCCCGAGGGCCAGAAATTGCTCCGCCTTGTTACGGCAGGTCCGAAACCGCGTCATCATCTCCCCCGCGAGAGCAAAGAACTCCGGCAGGGTGAAGAGATCTTCCGCGGTGACTCCTTGCTGGGTCGCATCGCCGCTACCGGCAGCGACCACGCTCGCAAACGACCGCCCCCATCCAGGAGGGAACGCTGGGTTGTCCGCTGGAACCGTACGCTGGCCAGCTGCAGGAACGGCTGCGCTCGTACTTCGCTGAGGAGGATGGGACGCTGCTGCTTTCTTCTTCCTCTTTTCCTGCTCTTCGAGGTAGGACTTCCGCGCGACGCATCCGCGGTAATTACCGGTATGGTTACCGCCGCAGTTCGCGCACTTGATGCGCGCCTTGGTTTGCTCTGCCTTGTCCCCCAGGTCCGCCTTGCACGGCAGTGCACACGCCTCAGAGAGGTGTGTTTCACCGCACTTCACACAGCGGGGCGGGAGGTTGCAGTTCCGCGAGCCGTGGCCGAATTTCTGGCAACGGTGGCATTGTGCTGCGTCCGACGGGTTCTTTGAGTAGAACCGCCAGTTTACCCAAAAACCGTCCAACGCCTTAGTCCGCCGCAGGTCTTGAAGTTTGACGGTGCCGCGGTCGAAGTACAACAGGTACAGTGTGTGTGTACCTGTGACTGTTGTCTTCCGCGAGAGGACTTTTATGTCTCGCGGCGTTATTCCGACACCCGAGAGGTGCTCCTTGAGGACGGAGATCGGGCGGTCTTGGTACCCCTGCAAGATGATCTTAACAGCGGTCTTCTGCACGGGGTCGAATGTGTAGAATTTGAAGTTTTTACGCTTCAATTTCTCCACAACCAGGTCGAAGTTCTTTTGGTCAAATGTGAACACTTGCACTGACGATTTACCTATTTTGAGGCAGTACACGAGGCCTTCCAGCTGCTCGTCAACATCGTCCGCCAACGTGTCCAAAACGAAAATTGGTGGTGGTCGTCGTTCCTTTGGAGTAATTACTTTTTTTGGCGAAATCACTTTCTTCCGTGTACGACCATCGTCGTCGTCGTCGTCGGTAGTGCTACCGTCGGTGTTGTTGTTGTTGCTTTCCTCGTCACTCAGTCTCGCGAACTTGTTACTGGTGGGAATGTTGGCGGATGTTGAAGCGCCATCGGTCGACGGATTGCCGGAAGTAGCTGAACGGAGCCTAATAGGGCTGCGATCCTGGACGCGGTAATTAGGGTGTAATAACTTGGGGTCGAATCCTTTGGCGCACACACTCCCCGGCGCGATGGCGGACGACGCGGCGTTGGTTTGTTTACCTTTTTGCACACGGCCGGTAGACGAACTTCGCGGGTTTTTCGAGGCCGCACTCGAACTGCCACGGCCACGGCCGGCCCTTGGCATGCTGCAGGAGCAAACTCGTGGCTAATCCCGGTAAATTACGGCGAAAATTTTTGAAAAAACGATGGAGCACTGAGCACTTGACTGCTGCTTGCACTCGTGCGTACACGGAGGTGGAAAGTCGAACTAAAAAGTGACGAACTGTCACTTTTTACACGGCGCTCACGCACACTATCAAAACAAATGTTTGATAGTGTGTGTGAGCTCCGTGTAAAAGGGGTGTCAAACTAAAAAGTGACCCCGTTCGTTTGACAACAGTTGGTCTCAAACCATCGGGGTTTGAGTGTATCTAAGTATTAACGAAAATATTTTTGCGAATTTTGTTTTACGGTGCTTTACATTGCAATCAATATATATTTTTATGCTAGACCAAACATACTAAATATGATTATAAATGAAGGATTATGCATTTCAAATCGTTTCCAGTTGATAAGACTCCTACTTACATTGAAATTTTGAAGTTCTTGGAAAAAATATTTTGATTGCCCTCTGATTTCCGGGTTGATTTTAAAGAGGGGGCGACATAAACATTGAAAAATCATTACAACTGCCTAATTTTACTATACACTTACTAATCTGAATGTTTTACTCTGTTCTCAAACACACAAATCAATCCGAATCGCCAAACAATAAGTTGCAAAAATTCACGCCAGAATCTGGCCCCATCCACCAAAGCCAACGCGCGCTGGGCCGATTTTATGTCGGCATTTCCAAACGTAAATCCTTTGTTCATTGAAACTTATTAAGAAACGACCGCAACGTGCCCAAACTTTCAATTGATAAAAATTAATCAACAGAAGCCAGAAGCCGCCATGTGGTGCGAGAAAAAGACGCCGCGTCGAATTCAGCCCCGTCAGCAGACTGTGGCCAACTTTGATTTGGCCAGAAGGTGATTTTGTGGACCCCGGTGACGGATTTCGGACGCGGGGGAATCGATTGATGTCCCGAGAGCGGTTCGAGTATTTAATTATGATCGTGACTTTGGCGGTAATGGCAGGTCGGCTGGGTTGGTAATGATGTTGTTAAAGGAGCTCAATAACTGCGACTGGACTGTGTGTGGACGATGGCCATCCGGGCGCCATGCACTGGGGATCGGTCACACGACTGCAGTGCTGCAGTTGGCCATGGAAAGCAAATTGGAACTGGGCGGAAAAGTGCGTTGATCCAGCGCAGGGTGACAAATACATTGATTTAATCATTATTTTCAACTTTAGTATCCATCTGTAATATATTGCAAACTTCCCCAAAAAAATCAAGTCAGTGTTGGTTTGTCCAATCCTGAATTAAATCCATGCAGAATAAACTATCGGCCTGGATGGTTTCCCTATGGTCCTTGTGACTCCTCAGAATTATATTACCATCAACATTCTACATTTTATTCTAAAATGTCAAATCTTCATCAATTTTCTGAAAATTTCATCAGGGCCTGAAACGTTCGAAGCTAACATAATCTATTTGTTTTTGTAAAGGTAAAACACCAAGGTCTTGGCGACTAGAGCGAACAAATAACAGCCGTTGGCCACCAACGGCGCCCGCCATGTCAGATTGTAGATCTCGGAGGATGGTACAGAAATATAAGTAACGCTTGTTGATGTTGGGACATCCTCTTTACAAACTTAAGAAATTTGGGTGTTTTTACAACATTTTTAAGAATACGATTTATTTTCAGTCAACACCATGCAGCCTGATTAGAATAATGCATCTTGTGGTAAGTCGATCGTTGACTGGTGCTGGCTAACTGAATGGTTTCGTTAATGGGGCATTGTTTATAAATCAGTTCGTTTTCATGGCGCAGTTTGATGCAAATTTTTAGCAAGAAGTGGAATATTGAACATATTTAAAAAAAAGTTTAAATTGGAAATTCAATTATTTTTCAACTGCCCAGCTGATGTTCGTTTCGAACTTCAAATCAGTAATATTTAGTCATGCCTTGTCAAATATTGCATCGCTGAAAAGTAAGAAATCCCGTCTACAATTTATTGATCACCGAATGATGCATGTCCGATGCTACTGACTGATACCTTTCATCAGCGGCTTCTTTAAAAAAAGCTCGCCACAATCAAGATCACCGCCAAATCGTATCACAGCATCTTCGGCAGAAATAACGATAATAAAAAAAAACTGCGTAAAACTGACCAGCATCCGCCTCACGGAAGCCATCGGTCGTCGTGGTCCTTTTCGCGACCTGCCTGCGACTGATTGATCTTTATCAGCGATCTTCAATCTTGATCGGTCCCCCAGCCAAATTCGACGCCGATAAAAGGTAAACAATTTTAGAGACCTGCGGCGCAATGCTGGATGGGGAAAAAATTGGCGGAAAATCATGTTTATTTCATCGTCGTCGACGGCGTTGTCATGAACCATGCCGAACGGCGCACATCCGCCACCACGAAGGCACGGAGAAAAAAAGTGGAACTTTTGTTAGTAACCGTAAAAAACATGAATAAAAAAATTATATTTTAATAGAAAATCTATCAACTTCACTTGTTACTTTGGTACAAATTTTCATTAAATGTTTTGCAAATGCAAATTTATCTAAAAAGCTCATTTTTACAAAAAAAGTGTATAAATAACACTTAAGTGCTTATAACTTTTGATAGGGTTGTCAGATTTTCAATTTTTATTCCAATTTCTCTCTGGAAAGGTCTTTTGATTACCCAACGTTTTCATAAAATAAACTGAAATCCGGCCTCAAAAAAGTGTAAAAATAATCCTTAAGTGATTATTACTTTTAATATGGTTGTCAGATCTTCAACGTTTTGGGCTCGTTTGAAAGATCTTTTAAAACCCTTTCTAAAAATGTAAAACATCACGGGTTTTCTTACAAAAACCACCCTTTTTACAATCTTCCGGACTTTAGCCGGTATCGTTTTTTCAGCATAACTTTTACAGTACTTTACTAAACTTCACAATTTATAGATACCCAAGTAACATTTTTTCCAGGAGTTCTACAAGAGCTCTTCAAGATAGCTACAGCATAGCAGTTTGGACCGCGGTAGGATAAAACTCTCTTCAAATACTCTTCCAAACTCCTGAAGAAGTTTTGAAGAGATTTTATCCTATCGCGGTCCAAACTGTTATGCTGTAGCTATCTTGAAGAGCTCTTGTAGAACTCCTGGAAAAAAAATGTTACTTGGGAAGTGACTTATGGGACTCCAAGACGGATCGAATGAGACCAAAACGGTCAAAATCGGTTCAGCCAGTCCCAATATAATCGAGTGCAATTATTTTGATCAACATCCCACCACACATACAGACATTTGCTTAGAATTTTATTCTGAGTCAAAATGTATACGTGAAGGTGGGTAAAGACCAGTTTTTGATTAATCTTGGTTACATCAATTCTCGGTAGTGATTCTAAACTAGAGTAGTCAAAAGGGATCAAACACTGAAACTAATTTTTGAGTCCAAAAGAACCAATCTATTTTTAAACTGTAAATCTGGATTATCAGAATTTTTTTATCTGCTAAAATTTCACTACGAGTAAATAAATCAGAAAGATTTTTTTCTTATCTTTGATCGTTGAACTATAATCTTATCATGCTTCAGAGTGACTTGGAAATGTGTTAGCTGGAAAAGGGTTATCATAAATATAAAAAAAATCTGGAATAAGGTTATCATAAATATAAAAATAGAAATAATTGAAATTACAACCAATGGTTTCAACATTTGAATCAAAAAACTGTTTGAAATGCATGTTGCTCCAGTCCAGTAGTGTTGCAATCATCGGTTATCAAAATTTATAAGTAAAAAAGATTTTTTGTCGCAAAAGGAGCGGCCGTGGCTGACTGGTTACGGTGTTCGCTTTGTAAGCGAATGGTTCTGGGTTCGATTCCCATCTGCTCCCAACGAGAAAGTTAAGAACACATAAATTTGAAATGATGAATATGAACGAAAAATCAAAGTCGCTCGAGGCGGGGTTCGATCCTCTGTCCTTTGAATTGGTAAGCAAAAATGCTAACCACTAGGCCATGACGACTTGGTGAGCTTGGACTGGCATTAGGAATACTGTTACAGAGAGCGAGTTGTGGCGCTATAACCACGGCAAATAGAGTCCAGGGCATTCGTGGAAATACAATGTCCCATCCCAGAGGGTCCCGGAGTACCAAACCTTCTTAGCATGGTGCTCCCAACGAATACAACCAAAAATCTCGGAGCGTATGGTGGTGTGTCCCCACGCTTCTTCCTCCCCTGTCGATTCAGAATTTTGTTGTTGTTCGAACACTCAGTGCTCAAACTCAACCCAATTACGAGTCATCTCTGCGATACGGCTTTACGCAGTAGGCCTGGCCGATTTAACGCTTGTGACGTTTCAATGTATTTCGATGCATTGGCGCACTACAAATGTTAATAAATGACAAGAAGAGTGCTAGGCGTCATCTAACCTAAGGCACTCTCCAGGATCCCTTCGAAAGATTGGCTGCGCTAGGGTCTGATTAGATTAGATTAGAGATTTAAAAAAGATTTTTTGTCGCAAAAACTTTTTGCTGTGCATCGGAATTTCGCCAAAAAATATCAATATAGTTTAAAATGTTAAAATCTCTGGATTTCTCTCCATGTTTCTTTTTTCTTGAAAATCCCAATCATAAACTACAACAGTTACAAGTTACTTTGCCCAAAACACAACATCGATCAGAAATTGTTCTCAAGATAATGATTTTCGGATACAGTCCAAACTCGTATTTCTGAAAGGTTTTGGAATATTTCACTTCGGATAAGCGAACCACGAAATAAAAAATCATTGCCTTATTTTTGATTGTTGAGCTTAGCTCCCCTAAACTACACTGAACTTTCTATTTGATCTTTCAAATTCAAGATGGCGGGTATTGGGCAATCAACTTTTCAAATTTGACTAAAAAGAGATTAGGGGAACAGTATCTAATTCCAGCGTGCCTCTAATGTTGGCAGGTCAGAACTTTGACATTCAATTAAAGCTAATTAAAAGCGTTTTCAACTGAAATGGAGTGATAAATAGCTCAATGAGAAGTGAGCAAGCAAGTTTCTTTCAAAAGTTTTGCAAAATTAGTTGTTTAAATAGTGAAAATCAGCAAATTGGATGGAGTTAGGAGCGAGTGCTTAACCTGCCAAACATACGAGAATTTCCCCTACAGAACTCAATGTTAAAACAATAATTCAAAATCGAAATCAAATTATTCGCTCTGCAGCATTGCCTTGGCGTTCTCGATTGCGAGATTCCTACTCTAAACTAGGTGTCCGAAGGCTTGATTGTTGAGGCAATTGCAAACCTCTTTTTACACCTGAGCTTCCATCCACCCCGTGATTCGAACTGACGATCTTTGGATTGTGAGCCCAACTGTCTACCAGCGACTCCACCGAGACAGGACCCAAAGAGACGACTCCTACACCTGCACTGAGCTAACGACCTAACCTCTAATTGAAAATATCGAGAAAAAAAATTAGAACTTTATAGAATTTCTCAAAAACTGATCTTTCCCCCTTAGCTGTTTCACATACGAAAGAAAAAAATAACAAAAACGTAGCAGATTAACAAAAATTTTAGATTTTTCTCAGCGTTTCTTTTAAAAACCCCAAGAGATTCGCAAATTTTTTAATGGTTTCACATAAAGCGCAAAACAAAACAAAAACGCTTTCGATAACTTTTTCGGCTGGCGGACGACAAAAACGGTGCCCTGATAAATTATGTATTGGTTTCCGCTGATCGATATAGCGAGAGATCGTTATCGCGTATCGCTTGTTTGGACTGCTTTTTTGAGATTTATATTTTAAGGGGTTACATACATGTAGAAAATCACAAAATTTTATATTACAGAATATTTGATAAATTCACTCAAAAGATGATTATTAATCACTCCTGAAAGTTTCATGAAGATATTTCATGATTAAACTGAGTTAGAGACGATTTAAGCTCAA
Organism: Culex pipiens pallens; assembly: GCF_016801865.2. Lineage (NCBI taxonomy): Eukaryota > Metazoa > Arthropoda > Insecta > Diptera > Culicidae > Culex > Culex pipiens. Next base: position 110,449,273 of record NC_068938.1, read on the forward strand.
AATTTTGCCATGCGCAAAGCGGGCTGTCAAACTTTGTTGGCGTTTTTCTATAAACCCCGAGTTGATTTACGGGTGCCACGATAACTCGAGATGGGATGGACCAAATTGGTTGAAATTTGAAGTGAAGACTCTCAAGATGTATCCCATGTGCATGACGAAGCCCAATTTTTAAAATTTGCTTTTTAAAAAAATACAAAAATCAAAAACTAACGGTTAAAAACACAAAAATATTTTTATCTTTTTTTTTAAAAAAAACTTTTTAAAAATCGGGCTTCGTCATGCACACGGAATCGGTTTAACGAGTCTTCACCAAAATTTTGAGCCGATTTGGTCAAGACAGTGTTGAGATATCGTGGCACCCGTTTTTTGAAACTGCTAACTTGAAATTGCTATATCTCGGCAATCATGCAACCAAATATCTTCAAATTTGTTTAGAAAGTAGGTGAAAATGTATATTTTAATGCCATGAAAAAAGAATTTTTTAAAAGTTGAAATGTGTGCTCATACTAACATCTGATTGTTTTGCCGATATACATGTATGTAACCCCTTAAGCAGCCGATTTGAGCCGACTTGAATCGCGTATTTCGATTTGATTTGAACTGCAATCAGAGGAGGGCCAATCTTGGCGCTGACTGATCAGTGACGATTGACCACGATCGATGGATGGATGGCTGGGTCGACTTCTGGATTCTTTTGAAATTTTCCGCTTAACTTTTACTAACCGTGTTAAGGCATCGTGGGGTTTTCCAAGTCCCTGGTTGTAATGTTCATTTTTTTTTTTGAGATCAGGTTGGGTCAGTTTGTAGAAGATTTAAATTTGCATGTAAATTTTAATTGTATCTAAAACTTAGGTTAAAAAAATATCATTTTCAATACTTATATCTAACTACTACTCTGACAGTTTGTATTGCCCAAACATGTCCAGTCCATATCCGGTAGATTTTGTATGCTTAGTCTTTGAGTTGGAATGTGCTTGCAATACCAATAGATCAGAATTAGGGAAATAAATCAACCAGACCCCACTCAAACGAGGAAACTTTGTTCTGAATGCGCGATCAGCAGCACTTCAAGTTAGCCTAAGTTATGCTAATTCCCTTAATAATTGCGATTAGGACACCGTCCCCGAATACAGCTTAACCATGTTTTCAACGCGTTTCCCCACAGCCAGTATCGGCCCCATTATCGGCAGCTTAAAGTCTCCATCCATTTTCATCCAATAACAATTATATTCGGATTTGGCCGCCGCTCGTTGATTCATTGCTCCGTCTGTCTGTCGCAGGATTGGATTAGCCTTGATCAGCTGGAATGATCTTCGGCGGCGAACAACAGCGCAGGAATCAATTTTCGATTTGAATAACTCAAAAGAGTGTCGCCACCTTCCAACAGAAAAAAAAGCAGCCGCCTCATAAAGATGTTAATGTCCGTGTGCGTCCTCCTCTGTTTCGCAGAATTGAATTCCTCCCGCGTACAGGCAAAAACGTGCTCATCTGGCGCATAATTCCCGGCCGGTGACTAACGATCGCCTCAAATCCCCTGATCTACGACGCGTACAGCTGGTCATTTTGGAGACCGGACCCCACACGGATTGTCGCCGCGACCGCCCGGAAGGAGCACATTTATCACGGGATTTGAGCTCGTATCGATCGGTTAATAAGGTTTTGGGTTTTGGGCTGTTTTGGACGATTCGATCAACGTTTGGAACACGGTTTGGCTGACGGTGGCTGTCGAATCTGATGAATTCCAAAGTGGAAATCAATTTGCCAAGCGTAAATTGGTGTCGTTTCTGTTATCAATATTCAATAGCTTCTGAATTGATGATTTGGTGTTGAAATCGTCGATGGCTAATTTGATTCGCGTGTACGAGAGAAGCGCGCTGGCGTTTGAGGCGTGTGACTGCAAGGATCAAATTTTCTAGGAACTATGAGGTCCGGTAATATAACCTCGGTTCTGAAATTATCGCTATTTAACCATATTTTTTGTGGGAAAATGAGGAATATCTAAAACCAATTCAAAATCAATTTTCTTGCGTTGTTAATTTCGATTGATGTGATTTTGTTGCTCATACCAAAGCCGATGTTTATTTAGTACACAAATTTTAAACGAATGTCGCTGTATTTTTTCGATTTTAAATGGAATATTTTCATAATTTCTTATATTTATTGTTAATGAATAAGAACCACTCAGAACATTTGTAGAATATTTCGGCTGGTTTTGACTGATGTTTTAGAACTATAATTATAATATACAGAATCAGATGCCTCAACCTAATTTACTGAAAATAAGTACATTTCCCTCTATAAATATATTATCACTTGTAGCACCAACGGGGTAAAAACTTACGCGAAGCACCATGGGGGTCAAAAAAGTTGGAAATGCAACTTCACCGGCTTTTTCAACCCTTGGAAAAAAAAGTTGGAAATACCTCTTTCATTGTAACTTGAGGTTTGTCCATAAATTAACACTTCGACTGTCGACCTCTTGTTTATACTTTTTGAAAGCACCTTTTCAAGTTTTAATTGAATGGATTTTGCTGCAAGCATTCAGGCGCCCCCTCCCCCCTTCCCCCTAAAGTGATCACGTGGTTTATGGATGACCCCCATGAATCACTGAGATGATCCAAAATAGCTTTTTATTTGAAAATGGCAGTTATTTTTCAATCTGAAGGTTAAAAACAAGTTTGTGTTTTATTACAGTCTTTAAATGCTCTAGAATAACTTTCTCTAAGAATTCACCCTGAAATGCTTTGTTCACAAATCAGTTTGTAATGGCTTGTTTTGGTATTTTGAAACATTATCTCTTATCCGAAAATTGCTAAATAATATTGACGTAGACTACGTCTTTGTCGAAGGTACTGGGGTGCCATTTAAAAAAACCCGGGCCGAAGGCCCTGGATTACTGCGTCATCCGTCAAACGCTTATATCTTCCTTCCCTCTAATCGAATCGACACGATTTATGTTCCATTCGATTCGAAAATTATTCAGCAATTTGCTATAAAACTTTCATTGTTGGCAAAATAGTTTAACTATTGAAACAATTGAATGTTTTAAAATATTTTCAAAACGCAGAGATTTTGCAAGCAAAATGAGCGCTTCCCACTCACGGACGGGAAGGTCAAGTACCTATTTTGAGGGGAAAATCATCCGAGCAACGCGACCGAGTGTCGGTCGCGAAAAAGGAGGGGAAGTAGCGGGCCGAAATCATATATAAGAACGCGCGCCAGAGCCCATTCTATCATTCACGTCTCAGACGTCGGACCGGCAGCAACAGCAGAAAAGCTCAGCCCAGAGCAGCAGCAGCAGGAGAGAGACCAGAGCAGCAGCAGCAGGAGAGAGAGGGACCAGAACTGCAAAAGAAGCGCGCATCGCCTTCTCGTCGTCGTCAGCCAGTTGCCTCTCGATGGCCGGAACGTTTGGATCGTCCCACCCGGGACGAGGCAGCAACAAGATGAGGCGCGCGCCTGCTGCTTTCTCGCCGAAAAGTTGCCTCTCGTGGGTCAAGCCGTGGTTGTGAAACTTCCCAATTCTAGTTGTTAAACTTCCCAACTCTTCGGAGTTGCCTCACTCCCCGTCCCTCGTCCCACCCGGGACGAGGCATCAACAAGATGAGGCGCGCGCCTGCTGCCTTCCGCCGAAAAGCCTCTCGTGGGTCAAGCCGTGGTTGTGAAACAATCAGGACATCCAACTAGCTCGTCGCATTCGCGGCGAGCGCTTCTGAAAGAGTTACGTCGTATCCAATTCCAAACTGTTGAAAGAGTTGCCCTCATCCCTCGTCCCACCCGGGACGAGGCAGCGAGCTGCAATAATTTCAATTTAAATTTCAGGAACAAATTTTGGTCTTCGGGGGCGACATAATGCACAGCTTTCTGAGGCTCTCGTTTACCTTCAAAATCAATAATTATGTATTGATTCATGCCTAGAAATGCTAAAAGTTTATTAATCTTTTTAATCCTATTGAAAATTTCAAAGAATTTCATTTTTTCGAAAGTGTCGAAAGTTAAACAATTTGCTACCCGATTTGATTCTCACCAAACGCACACATCTAAACTTTACGTAGTCTACGCCATTCCGGTTATGTCTGTGACATAACTACTTTGACTTTTTTGGTACCTGAACAAAGTTTCTTCAATTGTCATATCTGACAACAAAACCTTCCATTTGTGGGCAATCAGTGGCTTGTATCTGTGGTCTTACTGAGCCCAAATGCCAAATATGAGCTTGATTGTATCTAACAGGAGCTGGCGTTTTGCATTTAAATTTAAAGGAATTAAACCAGTAAAAAGAGTTTTTTTGTTCAAAAATGTAAATTATTGAGGCACTATTGCCACTAAAGCGCTTATTTTCCACATTAATGGCGTGTAGGCCAGATCTTTGCGCATGTCTTTCAAAATTTTGCATTTTTTTAAGTGTCCCCAGCAAAAAGGCTTCGCACCAAAATTTGGAACATGCCAGTGATGTTAAAAAAACGTGTTATTGGTCTTAAATTGCTTTTAAAAAAAGTCTTTTTATGGGTTAAATCTCATTTTAAATTCAAATGCAAAGCGACGGCTCCTGTTTAGTCTAATAACGCTCAGATTCGCGATTTGGGCTCAGTACATTTACCGAAGCCCCTGAATGACCTAGAAAAAGTTAGTTTTGTAACGTCCGAATGTTTAATCTAGACCCGATTTTTCTAAGTCTTAATTATCTGAAGTTTCGTTAATCCGCAGATCGCATAAGAGATTTTTTGGTGTCATAATTGAGATAAACAAATTTACCTTATACGACTTGCGGATCTCGAGATATCACATTTGAAAAAATAAAGGTGATTCACAAAATTTACGAAAAATGCAAAGCTTTAAGATGGTGACAAAAATCCGACGATTTGGATTAAAATAGAAATATTTTGGTATTTTTGTTGGTATAAACAAACCCACTTTTTTACTATCATTCCTCAAAGTTGATTGATTGAATCTATATTCACCAATTTACTATGCAATCAGGTGCATCAGGATACTAAGTAAATAAAACACAACATATTAAAAACAAAAAAAGTTCAAGATGGTATGTCAGAGACATAACCGAAAGACATAGGACCAAACAATTTGAATGAGTTTTTGGATTGCTAGGGAAATCTGGAATAAGATTATTTTATTTTGTTTCATAGATTTGTCGGCAAAATTGTCATAAATGTTCCCCCAAGGTGAACCTTCCATGAGGGCACCGGCAACTCCAGGTTGTGGCCACTACGGTCGAAATGTCAATTTTCATGTTCAGTCCCCCCAGGCCCCGTGGGAACCTGCTTTGAGATCACTGGCCACTCCAGGTTGTGGCCACTACTGTCGAAATGGCCATTATTATGTTCAGCATCAAAAACCATGAATTTTGATACCCATATCGCCAAAACTCGTATGGTTCTGTAAAAGGCCCTCCGGGCCCGGGGGAACCTGCTTTGAGATCACCGGCCACTCCAGGTTGTGGCCACTTCTGTCGAAATGGCCATTATTATGTTCAGTATCAAAAACCATGAATTTTGATACCCATATCGCCACAACTCGTATGGTTCTATAAAAGTTCCCCCGGACCCCGGGGGAACCTGCTTTGAGATCACCGGCCACTCTAGGTTGTGCCCACTACTGTCGAAATGTCAATTTTCATGTACAGTATCAAAAACCATGAATTTCGATACCCATATTGCAACAACTCGTATGGTTCTGTAAATGTCCCCCCAGGCCCCGTGGGAACCTGCTTTGAGATCACCGGCCACTCCAGGTTGTGGCCACTACTGTCGAAATGGCCATTATTATGTTCAGTATCAAAAACCATGAATTTTGAAACCCAAATTGCCACAACTCGTATGGTTCTGTAAAAGGCCCTCCGGGCCCCGGGGGAACCTGCTTTGAGGGCACCGGCCACTCCAGGTTTTGGCCAACACTGTCGAAATGGCCATTAGCATGTTCAGTATCAAAAACCATGAATTTTGATACCTATACTGCCACAACACGTATGGTTCTGTAAAAGGCCCTCCGGGTTCCGGGGGAACCTGCTTCGAGGGCACCGGCCACCACTGTCGAAATGGCAATTTTTCATGAGAACCGCCGCATCATAGCGACTTCCACCGGTCCGCTTCGCTCGAATTTCCTCCTTCTGCTGCTGGTGGTTCTTCCTTCTGGTTGCTGGTCCTCTTCTTCTATTGGCTGCTGCTGCTGCTGCTCCTCGCCGGCCCGACGTGCACAGTTCGAGTGCTCGTTAAAATTGCTTTTCTATTTCTATTGGAAGCAAAAATCGTATTTTTGCTATTTCTAAAATCACTCATAAAATCCTTATTTTATTATGGATTTTGATCATCTTGACTTCATTCGACGCGTATCAACAAAAACTATAAGTTCTGATATGTTTTAGCATGATTGAAACATGAATTCTCTTATCTTCATACGTTTGAATCGTTTGTGCAAGAGGCTTACCATAGAAACAAGTCGAAACTTGAAGATTTTGAAAACGGATCCTATCCAGACTGCTTCAGTTAGTATGGAAGGTCATCCAAGAACTTCTTGGAGTAAAGACCGGTGGGTCTACCGCCGTAACAAGCAAGAGGTCAGTGATTTTTTACCACTGATCATACCCGCATAGCTTCAGTGAGTATGGTAGACTGAGCAACTCTTTACGAAATCGGGCGATTTCGACCATTTTTATTTTTTGTATTTTTTTATTTGACTTAAACTTTGTGGGGGCCTTCCCTATGACCAAATCAACTATTTTGTGTCATTGGTTCACCCATACAAGTCTCCATACAATTTTGGCTGCTGTCCATACAAAAATGGTATGTATATATTCAAACAGCTGTAACTTTGGAGTGAATTTTCTGATCAATTTGGTGTCTTCGGCAAAGTTGTAGGTATTGTTGAGGACTTTTGAGAAAAAAATAGGTACACGGGAAAAAAATTGCACATGTTTTAATCAACTTTTTTTTCACTAAAACTCAATTTCCCAAAAATTAATATTTTTTGATTTTCGAGAAATTTTGATATGTTTTAGGGGACAAAAATCCGCAACTTTTGAGCCATAGAGAAACATGGTCAAAAAATCTGCCGCCGGGTTATGATTTTTTGAAAAAAAAACAGTGATCTTTGAAAAAAGCAAGTTTGACATTATTTTTTAATGCAAAATTGAATTTGCAATCGAAAAGTCCTTTACATATTTTTTGATAAAGGGCTCCGTTTTCAAAATATAGCCACCGAAAGTTTGATTTTAGCGAAATATTTGCAGTTTTTCGATTTTTAAAAATAGTGACCATAAGCGGTCATTTCTAAAAATATTTTTTTTAAAAGTTCAGAAAATTTGCTATAAATTGTCTAAGAGACATTGAAGATTGGACCTCGGGTTTCTGAGATAGAGCCACCACCATTTTCTAATGACGATATCTCAGCAACTAATGGTCCGATTATCAATGTTAATACATGAAACATTCGTGAAATTTTCCGATCTTTTCGAAAAAAATATTTGAAATTTTTTAAATCAAGACTAACATTTTAAAAGGGCCAAACATTGAATATTACGCCCATTTAAAATGCTAGTCTTGATTTAAAAATTCGTGGGCAATGATCCGTGGGCAATACCGGTCGACATCTTGCTAGTTACGGTAGTAGACCCACAGATCTTAACTACAGGGAGTCCTAGGATGACCCTTGACATTTCAAAAGTAGTCTACCATACTCACTGAAGCTATGAGGTTATGATCAGTGGTAAAAAATCACTGACCTCTTGCTTGTTACGGCGGTAGACCCACCGATCTTAACTCCAAGGAGTTCTTGGAAGACCCAGAACATCTCAATAAGTTGTTACAACAATGCACTGTAGCCTTCCATACTAACTGAAGCATTCTGGATAGGATCCGTTTTCAAAATCTTCAAGTTTCGACTTGTTTCAATGGTAAGCCCCTTGCACAAACGATTCAAACGTATGAAGATAAGAGAATTCATGTTTCAATCATGCTAAAACATATCAGAACTTATAGATTTTGTTGATACGCGTCGAATGAAGTCAAGATGATCGAAATCCATAATAAAATAAGGATTTTAAGAGTGATTTTAGAAATAGCAAAAATACGATTTTTTGTACATTTTAACCCAAAATACTCAAACTTCAACAACTTGTAACTTTTGAAGCCCGGGGTTTAGAGAATTCGTCCAGAAGATTTTTTTCATGTCTCGGCGAGATCTTTCGAATAAAGTTTCTCCCGTTCGTGTACATCCTTGGACCAAATCCGCCCATTCCTTTAAAGGAATTAAACCCGTAAAAAGAGTTTTTTGTTCAAAAATGTAAATTAATGAGGCACTTTTGCCACTAAAGCACTTATTTTCCACATTAATGGCGCATAGACCAGATCTTTGCGCATGTCTGGGTGTTATATAATAGGCTTTCAAAATTTTCCATTTTTTTAAGTGTCCCCAGCAAAAAGGCATCGCACCAAAGATTTGGAACATGCCAGTGATGTTAAAAAAAAACGTTTAATTTGTCTTAAATTGCCTTTATAAAAAGTCTTTTTATGGGTTAAATCTCATTTTAAATTCAAATGCAAAGCGTCGGCTCCTGTTATGTCTAATAAAGCTCAGATTTGCGATTTGGGCTCAGTACACTTACCGAAGCCCCTGAATGACCTAGAAAAAGTTAGGTTTGTTACGTCCTTGACCCGATTATTCGAAGTCTTAATCATCTGAAGTTTCGTTTATTCGCAGATCACCTAAGAGATTTTCTGGTGTCATAATTGAGATAAACAAATTATACCTAGATCGACCTATACGACTTGCGGTTCTCGCGATATCCCATTTCGAAAAATAAAGGTGATTCACAAAAATTACGAAAAATGCAAAGCTTTAAGATGGTGCCAAAAAGCCGACGATTTGGATTAAAATAGATATATGTTGGGCATTCTTGTTGGAATAAACAAACCCACTTTTTTATTATCATTCCTCAAAGTTGATTGATTGAAACAATTCACCAATTTACCATGAAATCAGGTGCATCAGGATACTAAGTAAATAAAATGCAACAGATTAAAAACAAAAAAAACGAAAAATAATTTTCCATTTAGTTATCTTGTCACACAAGTGCAGTCGTGGCCGAGCGGTTAAGGCGTCTGACTAGAAATCAGATTCCCTCTGGGAGCGTAGGTTCGAATCCTACCGACTGCGGTTTTTCTTTTAATTGTTTTTATTTTTAATAAATCAATGTTTATACTGTTCTATCAGACCAAGTGCAATCTTCCAATAATTACCCATTCCAGCTGATTCACGACCTGGAGAACCCCCCAAAGCTAGAGAGCCTGGAGCTTATTAGAGAACGGCCATCTCAAAACAAAAGTACCAATTGAAGCACGAGAACTGTCAAACAGAGGTACCAATCGAGCAGAAGAAATTTTAAGTTGGCGTTCAATCGATGGGAAGTATTGTAATTTGGGTGATTTATATTTTATTCGAAAAAGTGCAAAACACAAATTGAAAACAAAACAATTTAAATTTTCTTTTTCAATTTTAATTTTGTTTTGATTAAATTTTAAACTCATTACACTCAAACCCCGATGGTTTGACACCAACTGCTTTTTAGTTTGACACCCCTTTTACACGAAGTTTACACACACTACCAATCGTTTGCTTTTATAGTGTGCGTGTGCGCCGTGTAAAAAGTTTTTAGTTTGACTTTGACCAACCAACGGGGTACAAACTAAAAAAGTGTCAAACGAAAAATTGACCAACGACCGGGGGTTGCAGCATCTCATTTTTGATTTACACCAACCATAAACTATGTTTAAACTCAGTTTGTTTTGGTTCAATTGACTGATCAAAAGAGAATCTGTAAAGAGTCACGCAGGTGCTTTGACAATTGCAGTGCTGCAAGCTATTTTGACTGATGTGCATGTAATGGTGCCAGTTTTAGTATTTTAAGATGTCCGTTCTCTAATAAGCTCCAGGCTCTCTACCCAAAGCTGGTTCCAAACAAAACCAATCACCATATTAATCAATGTTAGTTTTTTGCTAACGCCTCCATTGGGTGTTTGTGAACAATTTATGGCATAAATTACAAATTTCTCAGCGACAAATTAGATGTGAATAATTGCCGCCCATTGCGCAGCGAAACCGCTTTTGCGCCGTTTGACACTTTGAGGAAGGCAAACAGATGCGCTTCGGCCCCACCGACTGGCTGAACCTCGTGAGATGAACACAACTGTTGATATGTGCTTAGTGTAGTTTGCCGCAGCATCCAGAGTTTAGTAAACGGACTTGTAATGAGGGGTGCACTTGAATGCCTCGATAATAACAATCCGTAAATAATTGCACTTTGGTAGGACTTAGTTGAATAGTGTGGCAAAAAATTATGGATTCGTCGCAAAAAAAGTCATCACAAATTTTCTCCTGTACACTATAAAAGATTTACAAAAAATAGATAATTTATTATCTTCAGTTAAACTAACTTTAACCACCGACTGTCTGTGCTTCTACCTGAACCTCGCACAAAGTTGGACCAAACTAGTGGTGCACGCTGTGTGCAACATTTGCATTAGATAGGTGCTCGCTCATCATCCCGTGCCCGTTTGGCGTCTCGTTTTGCGCCAACAGGTGAGAACGGTAAACATGTCACCAACGACGACGGCGACCGACGCCAACGACGTCCGACCGTTGCATGCTGTTAGTTGGACAAAATGAGATATTTATTTACCCTGAGCCTTCCGTCACTGGCACCAGGGTGTGATGTTTTCATCAGTCATTGTTTTAATTTACGCCGCAACTGATCACATTCTCCCCTCTCTGGTGGCAAACATATGGTCTAATTGCTAGCAAATAGCACTTTGGTGCGCAGTCAACGTGACTGACCGGTGACCACCGTGCAAAAATCGGGCGGACAATCGAGGTCTGGTCATGGTCTGGTCCGGTTCTGGCTAGTTTTCAAGTGATCTCTGCTTGCCGCTTATATATCACACTTACTTACTCTGTGCTACACTTAAGCTGAGTCCCAACTGTTTTGTGTTTTGTGCCAAACGTTCTATTTTCGTCTTTGCCTGTTGTTACTGTTACGAATTGCAATCTATTTTTTGAAAATAAAAATGAGTTGAGCAACACATCTGCTCGTGCCCTTGTCATGTGAAGCTAATGGTGCAGTTAATCGGTATAATACGTTTAATTCAAACAGGTTATTTTTAACAATCACACATGTTCACGTGCTGCCATAATCGAAACTACGAGGTCATGGGAGCATGAGCAATTGCCTCGAAACCTTATCAAGATATGTTGTTGATTTTCATTTGCGATTTTAGAAAAGATGGGGTCATTGGTTTGGCTATAAATAACCTTATTGCCTTCATGTAATCAGTAAACAAGAGCAGTCGTGGCCGAGCGGTTAAGGCGTCTGACTAGAAATCAGATTCCCTCTGGGAGCGTAGGTTCGAATCCTACCGACTGCGGATACGTAAATCTTTTTTTGCAAATAGATGGTTTGCAAATTCAGTTTTTTTAGTTCGTTTTGGGGAACTAAACAACTCCCCACGGTTTTGAAACGATCGGTTTAGACCCCACATTACGGATCTGGCCTACAGACTAGAGATGTTGAAAATATTCGCATTAGTGGCCAAAGTGCCCCAAAAATCGATTTTTTAATCGTTTTATTTTGGGTACAATTAGTACAATTTAAAATTCAAATTCAAAGCGCCGGCTCCTAATATGTCCAATCAAGCTCATATTTGGGGTACTGAGCCCACGCCTACCCAAACAAGCCCCTGAATGCCCGCCAAAATAGTCATTTTTGTTACAGTCCAAGTAATTGCTATACAGCATTGTGACGTAAAGGCCCTAGGACTTCTTTACCCGCAGTGTGACGTTATCGCTTTCTGATTTATTTTAAATTTTGTTAGAGTTTGAAGATTCAAGAACTCATTAATTAGAAAAATATTTTACTTAAGGATGTTTTTTATATTGATATATTTTAAATGAATTTTGCAAAACTCAAAAGTAAAGCAACGTATAAGTTTATCAAATTCTTTAGTTATTATTACATTCCATAAAAAAAACATATTATTTAGATAACAGCTAAACTATTTTAAAATATGCCCAAAAAATAAAATAAAAACCAATATAAAAAAATGTTTCGTATGATTTAATTTTTTGTTGCTATCAAATTTTTAAAACATTTATTTTGTTTCTTAGGAGTAAAAACTAATGTTTCGAAAATTTGTGTGTAAATTGTGTTCGTTCATTATTCATCAGTAGGGTTAGTGAATTTTCACGATTTCGCGGACAGCGTGAAAATCGTGAAATTTGAAGATTTTTGTGAAATCCCGTGAAATTTATCAATTTTCTCAAATCAATTCATTAAAATAACAAAATAACAAATATTTCATTCATAAAGCTTTAAAGTAAATTTTATTAGATTTCAATTGAAAAGCGAATGAAGCGTAATAATTGTTAGCAAAACAAACATTACCATGAAATTGATACAACATTTACTGAGAAGTGAATTCTGCGAATACTTAAATGATGTTAACAAAAATCAGTCAAAGAAGGTCTTTCAACCAAAACTTGTTAAAATTGACTAAACAAGTATATTGTGATTTTTTTTAAAGATTGCACAGATTTTTTAAGTTGTATTGATTTATTTTTAGAAATCAATTAAAAGCAAACATTCATTTAAAAGTAACATTCAGTGAAAATAGTCGCCTTTCCCTTTTCTTCCGGTCAATGATATAACCGGAGGAGCAAAAAAAAAATAGATTGAAAAATTTAATTCCATCAGAGAAGAGGAAGAAAAATATTGAGAAAATAGATTGCTTTTTTCTTGATACTATAAACAATAGTTTATCAGTTTTTCTTTGAAAACTAACTTAATTTAACTTTTTTTTCATTCGCCATTATAACAATTTAACTATTATTTAATTTGAATTTTGAAAGATATAATTTTAAAAGATGTTGAAAGATTCAAGCTTGGTTTATTCAAGATTAAAAAAATGTTTTTTTTTCTTCAATGTCACATTTTAAGAACATTTCAGATTTTTTCTGGGCCTGTTTAATTTTCACGATATTTGATTATTTGGGTGGATGGTTTACGGGGATGGTAATTTTTTTTGTTTTCTGATTTTGAATAAAATTTTGAAGATTTCGTTACAGATTAAATTATTTTTGCCTATTGATTTTTAATTTAGATTTTTACTTTTACTGGGCAATATGTCGCAACAAGTCATTTTAATTGTAAAATTGTTTTGTTAAATTTGGTTTTGATATGAAATTCAATAAAATGTTAAATGTTAAATTAGTAGCAAATCAGTGAAAACTCTTTAGCTATAGTAGTCGAACATTAAAAAAGCAGGTCAATAAATGACAATACGCATGCCCTATTTTTTTTTTTCTTCAAAATATTTATAGAGCCCATCCATAAACCAAGTGGATTTTCTTTAATTGATCTAATTAATTTTTTGTGTCACGTGGAAATTTAGTTAAGGTTTTTTTAGTTAATTGAAAAATAATATGTTATAAAGCATGAAAAGTACTTTCTGTAGGTTTAACATGAAATTTTCATAGTTATTTTAATATTTTTCACGTTCCGCGAAATTTCCGTGAAATTTGGTGTTTTGAAATTAAGGTCCCCGTGAAATTTGCAATTTTTGAGCGTGAAAAATCACTAAGCCTATTCATCAGACTTCAAGTAAGCACGTTGCAAATATTTTTCAAAGTTTAGTCGTCTTCCCCCCCCCCCCCCCCCCCTCCTTCGAAATTGGTTTGAAAAATCAGGGGAAAAATTATTTTTTTTTTTCATAAATTTGGAAAATTTCAATGGAAATAGAAGTCTTATCAACTCAAAACAATCTAATACGCCTTTTTCTGCATTGATAATCATTAGGGTGAGGAAAACGCAATGATTTTGAAGGGTGAATCGATGATTCTGGAGACACCGGACGTCGATCCAATGCACACCTTGGGGACAGAATGGACAACCCTAATTCCTTCTGGAATGTGTTCATTGGACAATCCCCTACACACCTGTCTTTATTCCGAGTGATTCCATGTTGTCCCCAGACCTGTAGGAACGATTCATCGAAAAGCACAAAAATCCCATAGTAATTTCCACGTAAACTTGAAACTTGAAATGGACTGATATTTGGCATGAGAGTCCCTATGGGTATCCTCTACACGGGGAACCTCGGTTTGCCTGATTCTGAGAACTTTTGGTATTGGATGAAACACCCTAATAATCATATTTAGCTTATTTGGGCTTGTTAAAAAATATTTTGAACTTTTATGAAATTACAATGTTCCACACCGCAAAAACTTTTTTCTCTCACAAAAATACAATTTTCGTCAATACATACTTAGACATTTTTGAAACTTATTATTGCAAAACAAATGGACAGGTGTATAATGCATTTGAAACTTTTTGCATTCAAATGTTGAAACCGTGACCTGTAATTTAATATATATTTTAGTCAGAGTCGAGGGACATAAACTTCAAAAAAATATTCGCAACGGCCTAACTGAAAATGCAAAAAAAAATATTGAAATTTCAAGCCAAGGTTTTAACATTTCGATGAAAAAAGTGTTTTAAAATGAATTTTACACGCGTCCAGTTATTTTCCAATCCTCAGTTTCAAAATATCGAGTACTGACAGATTTTTTTTTCGTGAAAAAAAACTTTTTGGGACTGTACATTGGTATATCATAAAAATTCAAAATATTTTTAAAGGATTTTAAACATGCTTAATCTGTTTATAAACGCTGCTGATTAAACTTCTATTTTCATTGAAAATTTAAGTTTTTTGGAAAAAAATTTTTTTTGCGCCCTGCTTTTTCGGGCCAAATATTTTTTTCGAAGAGATTGGAAAATTTCACGAATGTTTCATGTTTTAACATTGAAAATCGGACCATTAGTTGCTGAGATAACGTCATGATTCGAATTCCCGGACGCTTCGAAACCCGGACACTTCAACTTGTTTTATCAATTATTTGGATATAAGTTCGCATTATGAATGTCAAAGCTGTGTTATTTAATGAATTCTAACATCAACTTTCAATTAAAGTTTGTTTGAGCGCTGTAGTTAATGCCAAAACAATAAAATAAAATAAAATTATAAGTTTACTAAAAATGCGAAACATTTCAACTGAAATATTTCATAGGCGTCCGAAGCACCGGGAAGGCAAAGCAGAAATTTATGGTTTCGGTTTCCTTAAATTCTAGCAAATTTTTATATAAGCTATCGATTGTTTTGATGTTAACAGCTTATTTGAGACCTAAAGAATGCAATTCACTAACATTTCAGTCCAAATTTTTGCGATTCATAAGCAAAATCGAGTGTCCGGAATTCGAAGCAAAAGTGTCCGGATTTTGAATCAGCTTTTCACAGTGTCCGGGATTCGAAGCACAACAAATCATTTTAATTTTCAAATTCTGATGAAAAATTGTTAGAAAAGACATATTTTGCATTCTTTCTCTTAAAACTGACTGTTTATACTAAATCCTGATGATATTTCTACATTTCCAACTTATTACATGACTTTTTGCCAGCTATAACAAAAATAATATGGTACTAAGTGTCCGGATTTCGAATCATGACGTTATCGACATTAGAAAATAGTGGGTTCACAGAGTAAGACAGAGTCACTACTGCCATTTGATTTTTGGTTCCACTTTGTGGTACATCGCAGGTAAATACATCGCACGCCTGCTACCAGCAAACCTTATGAAACCAAAAAATAAAATGACATTTCTTCAAACTGCTCGCTCTGTGTTACTCTGTGGTGGGTTGTTTTGGTGAGACTCAGAGAACTTAAATTTTCGTGTTTCTTTTTCTTAAAGCAACCCGAGGTCCAATCTTCAATGTCTCCTAGACAATTTTATAGCAAATTTTCTGAACTTTTCAAAAAAAATATACTTAGAAATGGTCACTCATGGTCACTATTTTAAAAAATCGAAAAATTGCAAATATTTCGCTAAAATCAAACTTTCGGTGGCTATATCTTGAAAATGGAGCCCTTTATGAAAAAATCTGTTAAGTAGTTTTCAATTGCAAATTCAATTTGTATTAAAAAATAATGCCAAATCCCGCATAAACGAGAACCTTAAAAAAACTTTGTGTTAAATGGTTTTCTCACCATTTCAGAGATCGTAACCACTATTTGAAAAATGGTAGGAAAACCTTAAAAATACCATATCGGAAATGGTACCCTACCATTTTTCATAAAGTTCGACCATCTGAATTGAGGGTGGTTAGCAACGGTAACCTTAAAAATCCCCGAACAACGTTTCGTCAAATTACCATTTGTGTAATGGTAAAAATAAAGTTAATTTTCGCGTAAAAGCGACCTTTTTCCACCGGTTTTTACTGTTTCAGAAATGGTTTTTGAATGGTATTTTAAGGTTTTTCTTAAAAATTTTAACCTTGCGTCTACTATTTTAGAAAGGGTTTGTAAATGGTTTTTTAGGGTTTATCTTGCTATTTTTACCTAGAGCTACTATTTTGGAAATAGTTTTCATATGGTTATTTAAAGTTTATCCTGTATTTTTTCCCAGTTTCACTATTTGAGAAATAGTTTTCAAATGGTAAATTAAAGTTTATCATACAAATTTACTATATTTTGAGAAATAGTTTTGAAATGGTTTTTAAAAGTTTTTCTTACATTTTTTACCTACCTATTTTTTACAGAATTGTTCACTTTTTGACGGATGGTTCACAACAATACTTTTTGAACTTTAGCGGCGATGTCGATTCTGTTTAGTTGTTCATACTGCCAAAATCGTCCAAACCTGAAAAAGTAAGAAGAAAAAAATCACAAAGTATCAAGTTGAATATAATATTCAAATATCATATGTACTTATCTGATTATTCAGATTGATTGATGCCAATCGTTTGTTCGCTTGGTCGCATCCTCGGCGGAACAATATTGTCTCCAGCACCAGCTGTTCCGTTTTTATCAAGTTCTCCACGGCACTGAAATGATAAACAAGAAAAATATAAACAAAGTATTTGGTAAATCAAATGATTTGTTTGAAAATTATACCTGTGCACAAAACGTAAACAACAACCAGCCGCACAAACGTTTCTCATCAGACTGTTTTTGCCTGCGCAGTGCGCTTGCCTGCGAAAGAGCAGGTAACGGAGCGTAGCGAGAGAAGAGAAAAGAGAGAGCGCGCAAGGCAAAGTTAATTATGCGTTGAATCCAAAATGTTGTTAACTACTAAATTGATTTAGAAGTACAAATATTGCCTAAAGAATTGGAATTAATAAACAACAATTTAAGACATGAGATTCTGCAATCTGCATTCAAAGGAAGGCGAGCCCTTGCGTTTGTGAAAATTGCGCTTCCTTTGATGGTTGGCGTAAATTATGCGAAACCAAGTATAACGGAGGTTCTGAAACTCAATTTCGTCGGGGTAAACGCCCTTTTTGTATAAAATATCACACTACACCTCCACACCACCGATTCCGTTGATGCTAGAGAATGGAACCGTAATTCCGCTGGTCAATCTAACCGATCTGATACAGTGCAGTCAGCAGCTCGAAGAAGGGTTGCCTTTGCGAAGATCGTCTTTCGATGGTAGAGAGCGGTCCAAACTAATTTACTAACTTCCGCTCATTACACTCGGAACATTCATAGCTGGGTAAGCTGAGAGTCGAAATTCCAACCAATCAGTCTAAAAACACCGTTTTGTTCAAGCCATAATGTTTAGGAAATCTTTAAACATTGTGGAGCAAATCTGTCGAAGACAATTGAAAAACTTCCAGCGCCCACTCCATTCTGTTTCGGCCCCAAAGCGCTCCAAATTTTCCTGAGGATCCGCCATCCTCATTTCGTGCAAGCTCCACAGCAGCCTAAAAGCCCAGCGCTGCCATAGTGATACAATCACTTGCGAAAACACCGCTGTTCGGTCCGATCGTCCAGTCTCCAACGTTGTGCTTACTTGCAGGGACGTCCGGGACAAGAAAACGAACGAATCTACGACGGCGGACGAGGACACCACTGGGAGGACGGTACAATAAAATAAAACACGGCGACTTTCTTGGTCCCCAAGAGACGACCAGCCTCAACGGGTGTCAAAACGCAACAGATCTGTATTCACAATAATTACAATCAAAACGTAAACAAATCCAGTCCAGAGTTGTCCACGACCCAACACCACTGTAATTTATATTTAGCATTTACCGCCGGATCCTGCGACTTGATCTCGCCGGCTTCATTTTATCCACCTCGTTCTCTTCACTTCGGCGACAGGAAGTCCTTCTGGAACATTCATCATCTTTACCTTTGTAGTCTTCCACTTGGATGATTTCGTACCGATCGAGGCAGAAAAAGTCCTCATGTCGGTGAACTGCAGCAAAACACGTCGCGAAACGTCTAGATTGAACATCAGTCCACCTTGGTACTCGTCAACGGCGCTCACACAATCCAGTCAGATTTCCAGCCGGTTCTGCGGAATGACATTTGTACATGAACCGGATAGTGACCGTGTGTACGTCATTGGCGGCGGTCAACTCGTCCAACAATCGCTGCGCACCGCCATAATCCTTCTTGTTGACATTGTCAATCTCCTGCTCCTTCAAGTCCATTATGTTCAACCAAAGCAAAGAAATCTTCATCTGCAGACTCTTGTCCGGGTTCTTTTCCAAGTACTCATCCACCAACGATCGCGACGTGTTGGAAACGACCGCTCGCGAGAGTTCCAAAATACCGTTGATCAAATCCACACAGAATCGGAACCGCTCCTCGACGTCACCCACCAACCGCTCAAAGATGGCCACAATCGTCTTCACGTTGCCCTCGCCAAGTTTGACAACATTTCCGCCAGCACCTTCTTCAAGTTCTTCCGACCGACCTCGTCACCCAGATCGTACGACGCCACAATCTCTAGCAGCACCTGTATCATCGACTGGAAGTACATCTTCTGTAACTTGTCCGTCGTCATCGACGGATCGTACGCCAGCTGCCGGATGTAGTTGCACAGCGTCGGCGTGTCCGCAAAGCTGCAACAGAGCAACGTTATTATAACAATTTAGATAAATTCCCTGAAAAACTCACGTCTTGATGTAGTTGCAAAACGCTGTCAGATCCACCATGTACGCGTCCAGCTCGTACGACTCGGTGTGCTGGAGGATCTTGAGCAGCGCCTGCCAGCAGATTGCCGTCTCGATGGTGAGGTTCTTCAGCGGGATCGTTTTGTCCTCCTCGCGCAGCCCGAGCATCGTGGTGGCGTCATTGATGCCGTATTTACTGCGAGAAAATTGCTTACTTAAACAAAACCTACCTTTTACAAATGTTTTGAGATACTCACGTAAAGATCTCCCCCAGCACAAGCTTGGCCGTCTTCGCGAATCGTTCCATCTCCTTCTCGTCCGCGTCGATTTTGAGCACCTTCACGAACGCCACAGTTGCAACCCAGCGACGTTTTGACCGCTTGGCGGAAAATCGGCGACACGTCCGACTCTATTAGAAAACAACATCTCAATCTGAACCAGCAAATTCTCTAACGCCGATTCCTTCTTCTCGTAGAACTGCCGGACAACACAAAGCAACGTCGAAAGGATCGCAAAGACGTACCGATCACGCACAACAGCTGAAGCAACGAATTCGTTGAGATGTCCTAAGAATTGACCAAATCAGCCAGAAATCGAAGCGCGTACCGGGTCGCCTCCTCCTCCGTCCTCCAGATTCTCCTCTTCGCGCTCGTCAGCCCCACAAACATCGAGTAGATCGAACACTTTTCCGGCTCCTTTATCGGAAAAAACCGCAAAATCTTGTTCCGGAAGTTGCCCAAATCCGACTACAGCACTGCTATTTTTGCCCACCCTCAAGATCAACGCTTCCATCTCCTGGTTCTCGAGCACCCGGCGACGTTTACGGGATTGTTCTGGAACGAAATCAACAAAAACAAAAACTTTGTATCTGGCACCACACTCACCGAAAACTCTCGCCGTAACGAGGGTCAACTTACCTCGCGTGGCGACGATTCATGGCTCCTTTTCGAGAGAGGCACTTCCCGGACGCGAAACAACCAAATGCACGACGGAACGAACCGGATTCAAACGAAAATACGCGCACCAGCAAAAGAAATCTTTCCGCAACTCGACGGATTTGTTTTGTTTTGATCGCCTGCTGCGATTTGACCGTCTTCAAAGTAATCAATTTTGGGTAGTGTACACACAAATAGCGCACGGCACTTATCTAGATAAGATGGGTGAGAATGAAACCCAGTCAAGAATATGCTGATTCTGATTCTGCCAGAATCCTGCTAGAATTCTAATACAATATCCAGCTCTTTTAAATTTTGCCAAAATTCTTCTAGAACACCGTGACTGAGCAGAAGAAGGAATATTAAAATGACATCTAGAAGTTCTAGAACTGTCAAGGATGGAAGGGAAGAAAAAGATAAGGGAAAAGAAAAGTGGATTAAATTTTTGTTTACCGCATTTAAGTTTACGCGCTGCGTAAGTTTGTTTTTTTTTTAAATCCGCTCAACCTGAACGTTTGATCAAAGTGTCGTCGTGTTTGTTTTGCCCGGTTTGTCCGGCATTTGCCTTCCCAGCAGTGATAAATTCACCAGTCCCGGCCTGGCTGTTATTGCCACCGATCCCGCACTCGCAGTGTCACCCATCAGCTTGCCATCATCGACATGTAGGTCCAGTCCGATGGCTTACCCGACGTGCGGTGCAATTATCGACTCCAACAAATGCTGCAGATGCGGATCTTAATCCGTAAGGATCTGGGCCTGAGCTGCTTGGTGGATTCGAAACGGGCGACCCATCGCACATTTCCATAGCGTTTAACAGTAGTTCTACGACCTTAATGAAGATTACAAATTTTGCCAAACCTGATAATTTTCTTAAATTTCGGTTTGGATGGAAATGCTTTTGCAAATCTGGAGCAACATTTGAAAGGGGCGGTACGACATTGCTCTTACGGATTGTTGTAAATCATTTGAACTTTAACATAACTTTATGTTTTAAGGTAACCATTTCAGCAAACTTCCGCAAATAGTTTTTAAAGTTATGAAGAAATTTTTGAATCATTACAAACTTTTTAATAACCTTAATAATTATGGTGACCATTTGACAAATAGTCATCAAGGTCCGCAATTTGAACCATTTGAACTTTAAAATTACCTTATGATTTAGGGTAACCATTTGAGAAAACATCCGCAAATAGTTATTTAAAGTTATCAAGAAAATTGTTGACCATTATGAACATTAAAATAACTCTATTACGTATGGTAACCATTCAACAAATAGTTGTCGAGGTCCGCCAAATAACATTATTACAAATGGTGACTATATCTCGTAAGGTTATTTTAAGTTCCTCATCACAATCGATATAGTTTTCGTTTATCCGGGATTTGTTTTTGCATGAAACTTCGATTTTTTCCAAAAATCACTTTTTTTTCAAAAAATCATAACTCGGTGGCAGATTTTTTGACCATGTTTCTCTATGGCTCAAAAGTTGCGGATTTTTGTCCCCTAAAACATGCCAAAACATCTCGAAAATCAAAAAATATGTATTTTGGGAAATTGAGTTTTAGTGAAAAAATAGTTGGTTAAATAATCTGCTATTTTTTTCCGTGTACCTATTTTTTCTCAATTGTCCTCAACAATACCTACAACTTTGTCGAAGACACCAAATGGATCAGAAAATTCACTCAAAAGTTACAGCTGTTTGAATATTTACATACCATTTTTGTATGAACAGCAGCCAAAATTGTATGGAGACTTGTATGGGTGAACTAATTTGGTGAATTTGGTCATAGGGAAGGCCCCCACAAAGTTTGAGCCAAATCAAAAACTACAAATAAAATCCATTTCCGGTTTTGGTAGAGAATTGCTCATGTGCCCTATTTCAAACAATTTTGGGGTAAACGATCCAAAAAGTGGGTACCCCAGGCTGGTACCATAACAATAACGCTGCGTTTGTATTGGTTTGATAGTTCGTGGAAACCCGTGGTCTTGCCTCTGGTACTTACCTGCTGCTTATTAATACATTGATTGCTCAGCTTGAAAAAAATGTATTTTAAACCAGTTTTTAAACCACAATTAAATCGATTGTTCTACATCACACGCTTTCAATGTGTAATGAAAAAACATCAAATATACGATGTCAGTGAAAAAATACTATCAAAATTGTCGTGCAGTCGTGGCCGAGTGGTTAAGGCGTCTGACTCGAAATCAGATTCCCTCTGGGAGCGTAGGTTCGAATCCTACCGGCTGCGATATTATTTTTGATTGTTTTTGTAGAGTGTATGGGGAAATAATGTGTGTATTATAATATAAATTAGTTTTCATAAAAATTGTGTCTGTGGTAAATCATCCTATTATGTACAGTCTACTCAAGGTCGCCCAGTTGGCGCCAAGAAAAATAAAACGAAATCATAAGGGATTATTAATGCACCAAAAGAAGTAGCTGCTCCGAACAGGGCAGGTTTCAACAACAAAGCCATTATCATAATGATAATCAGCTTCACAGATGTGTCATCACCGTCCAACCCGGCCTGGATCACGCTCCATCACTCGTCCAAGTCGAATGGCTTCGCCCCGGGCAAGGTCCCTCGGTTTGGCATGTCATTAATTAATATATATTATACGATATCGAACCGTTTCGATTGGACAAGACAGAAGCATTTTTATTCATTTGGCTGGTTTTAATTTTTTTATTTAAATAATTAGTCCATCGGATTTAGTGTGTTCACGACGCCACCGCCAACGCCAACTTCGATCCCGTGCAGACGCTGACAAAAACAAGTTCGAGTGTCTGAGTCGAGGTAAATGACTTTATTCCAAGAAAATTGTCCATGCCATTTTGGCAGGCGACATATTTTGCACTGGTGGCCAATGTAAAATGACAAATGTTGATGCTTGTCCGAAGAAAATGTGCTGGTCGAACAAGCAAACCATTTCAATAACCAATCGAATTTATATAATTTAGAAAAAAAAAAGTTCCGGTGTTGACAGACAATTTTGGCAAATAAAATAAACGTCTAGGCAAACTAGTTGGACCATCCAAATATCGCAAGATCAAGGAATTTGGTAAATTAATCTTGAAATCCGAGTCCGGGATGAGCCAAGTGTCATCGAGATCATCTTTCAAGCCCGCGTGTGTGCACCCTCAAATTCGTCCATAAATTAGAGACGACATCTCGACCGTTGCATTGACCTGTCGCCAATTTCGGTCGAGTTATTCAGCAGCAGGGTGGCGCGCGTGGTTCTGGCAAATTATTCCATGAGCAATGCGAATTAGTGCACTGCTGTGACGTTAGCCATTTGTCTTTTTTGGCGGGACAATTTGTAAAAGTTAAAGCTCGTGACGATCGTAATGATTAGCACGTGCCGCATGCACTTGTGTGGTCTGTTACGCAAGCCAACATTATTTTTTCTTTTTGTTTGCATAGGTATATATTTGCAACTTTAAATTATTTTACTGGGAAACTTAATAAATGCCAGACCTCTTTATTAGTTTTCTAAAGTTTTCAAAACAAACATATTTAAGATGTATTTTTGTTGAAGGCGTTTCAATTTATTTGTTTCTCTGTTAAGAAAACGGTTTGATGAACTTTTAAAAGTTGACCAATTCAAAAAATTTGATAAACTAATCTCGAAATTTACCTATTTTAAGCTTGTTTCGTGTCAACTGACTCAGAGGTGCTTTGTAAGTACGACATAGTACGGTGTGTCGGATTGGAGGTTTAACTTTTTTTTCGGAGACACACTTTTCTAGTCTGTCGAAAAATTCTCAGCTCAAACGGTCAGCGGTGAACCGCAGCTGTTTGGTTTGCAACGTTGATTGACAAGTGTCGGCTGGCTGGCGCAGTTAAAAATATTTGCTGAGTAAACAAGCGACGGGGTGTTTTTGTTCGTAAACTACACCTCTGATGAGCTGTTGGTTTGTTATTAGCTCTTAAATAGTGCTACCATTCGTCATGGGGTTGCAATACGAGATGTGATTAATTTGAAATGCAGTTGTTCATGAATCAACATGAAATTTGTAAGATTGACCAAGATTGGTAACAAAATATGTTGTTTTGATACATTTTAACATAGAGAAAATTTTCATGATGTTGGCAGGTTTTATCCTATTGCCATCCAATTGCCATTTAATGTGCTAATCTGCCAACATTAACTGTTCGATAGAGTTACATGCCTTTCCCCTACACCAGTAAAATTAACTGACAACCTTCACCGTCTTCCCTACGTCACTTGGCGGAGGAACAGGTGTTCATAGATAACACCTAATTCCCCATATCAGAAGAGAGACCAAAGCCGCAGCATATCATTGCTATTCCAGTGCAAACAAACTTGGCTTACACAGCGCCAGAGCTGATGGTCACCGTCCACAGGTAAGTACACAAGCACTCGCATCCGTAGAACTCAATGTAAACACTCGTGTGGCGTTTTCTGTGTCCCATCTGGGCCCACTTGTGATGATGATGATGAGCGGCGGCTTGTTGTCGTTATCACAAACGTGCAAGCGCCCATTGACTCAAGCCCGATACTGCACCGACACTCAATCGAAAAGGGCTTATCGCAAAGGTTGATCGATATCGGTTACACCTGCTCAGGTGGCGAAATGGAATGGTGGAAGATAGTTTTTTGGTGGTTAAAAACATGTAAGAAACAAGGCGAAAAAAATGCAAGTTTAAATGTTTAGGTTAAATTGTTCCATTGATCGATGCCTCTGTGCTCTCTTGTACTTAGCTTGCTGGTTTTCCTATCTAGTTAGCATAAGAGAGCATAGACGCATCGTGATTGTAACATATTGATTAATGATTCATGGAGTTTTGATCCGTTTGACAAGTCGGTTTCAGTCACGGAATTCCAGGGGGATGCTAAAAACCGTCATTTTGGGGGTTGAGATTGATATTGCTCGGAAACTGCGCACAATAAAAACAAAAATATTTGTTTAGTTTATATTTTATTATTTTTATAATATAAATTTTTATTTACTATAGTAAGAGTCAAATTAACGTTTTATGTGATAAAAGTATGTAGATGTCGCTCCCCGGTGGAATTCCGACAGGATTCTACAAAGCTGTATTTTCAGTATTCTGAAAGGAATGTTAGTAACATTCTAGCAGAACAATTTTCATATATTAAAAGTCTTCAATTCGTGCAATCGCTGCAGATAGAAGAAATAGAGGTTACAAATTCCGGATTTGAAGATCACTCATCAATTTGATTATTTTAGTCACTCTCAATCCCCTGTTACATATTTTCACGTTGTTTATTTTAATAACAATTTGAAACGAAACTTTATTTAAAGCTCCATTGGTTTTTTTTAAGACGTACATTGACATCACGCCATGGCTGAAGGAGTTTTTAATTGCAAATCAATGTGACTAAAAAAATTCTTCATGGAAAGGGCGCTTGCGGGGTCCTTTTCAATCATCCGTGACCTAATAGTAGTTTATGCAACAAGTTGCAAAAAGAGGATTTTTTCAGCACGTACAGTCGTACAAATACGAAGAGTGCTGAAAAAATCAAGTTTTGCAACGAGTTCCATACAACATTTTTTGCAATTCCAAAAAACACACACTGAGTGAAATTTTATGTCAAATTTTCATGTCATGTCATTCAAAATGTTGAAAAGTGTTACTTTTCGAAACAAGTGCTGAAAAGTTCAACTTTTCAGCACCCATTTGAGTGCCGAAAAGTAGAACTTTCCAGCATTTTTTGAAAAGTGTTGCTATTCGATTCTGTTATTTTTGGTACAGAAATGTAGGCTATTTCGTCGTTCAAGAATGACAGGAAAAGTAAATAGTTTCACGACGGAATTGCAAAAAAAAAATTACCTGGGATTTTTTGGTTTATTTCAATTTTAAAATTTTCTGTACATTTAAAACAGGCCTGCCCAACGTCCGGCCCGTGAAGCCATTTCATCCGGCCCGCGACGGCTTTTCAAAACAGATCCATGACTGGCCCTTAAGGCTGTTCATGAAATATTGAATACATAAGTTCAGTGTCCAAATTAAAAAAATAGGTTTGAGATCACAAATTAGTTATAAACATGAAGTTTAATTTTTGCTTCAGAAATAAAATGTTGCTTATTCTGTATTTTGAAAACTTTTTTTCAAATTCAAACATTCCGCATGTTTAAATTTAATTCTTATCATTTGTATATTGATACTTTCAGAATCAAGACAACAAATGTTAAAATGTGAAATATCTATATAAAAAAAACTTGGATTGTCGTCTAAAAATGTA
This sequence comes from Culex pipiens pallens, assembly GCF_016801865.2. Taxonomy (NCBI): domain Eukaryota; kingdom Metazoa; phylum Arthropoda; class Insecta; order Diptera; family Culicidae; genus Culex; species Culex pipiens. Next base: position 110,475,462 of record NC_068938.1, read on the forward strand.
CAGAAAGACACTTAAAATTTTAATCAGTTTTTAATAATTTTACTTGAGAAAATAGATTAAAATTGTGTATTTTTTAAGATAAATGAGTGTGCAAGCAATTATGTTTGTACTCAAAAAAAATTTTTAGTGGTATAATTTCGTTTGAAAAAAGGTTAAAATAGCATTAACACCACAAACATTTAAAAAAACCCAAATCATGAAAGCAACAATACATTTACACTTAATAAACTGAAAAATTAAAAAAATAATGAATCAAAAAGTATTCAATATATATTTCTCTACACTGTTTAAATTTTTGTGTTTTATGAGTAACTTTATAATATTTTGTAAAATATTTGAGTAAAAGTTCACAACAACGCAAAAGCGTTTTTTATATAAAGAAGCTTTGAAAACAAATTTTGTGTCAATAAATTTTATCATGCCTCGTTGATTGATATTTTTTGTATTTTTGTGTAAGGGAAATTATATTTTCAGAAACTTGCAACGACCAATTCAATTTGAATGATTATAAAAAGTTAATGATATCTGGGCTATTAATTTATTTTTAAACAAATAAAAATAATTCAACACCAATTTCTGAAAGTTATTTTGTATTTTTAAAATCAAAATCAAAATAAATTAATCATAATTGCAACACTATTTATCATTTTGCTTACTAAAAAATAATAATGAAAATAATTGCATGAGAAAAAATTGTTTACTTTTTCAACTACAGTGGACTCTCTGGCTGTCGATCTTCTCGGTATCAACATTGCTCCAGCTGTCAATAAATTTTCAGTCCCATCAAATAGATTGTTTTTATTTTTCGTTCTATAATTTGATAACTTCAGCGCTCGACTGTCCCTTCAATATCGACAACAAGAGAATCCACTGTATTATCAAACATTACTTCCGGCCCGACACAGATTCAGAAAAATTAAATCTGGCCCGCAGATCTAAAAGGTTGGGCACCCCTGATTTAAAAGGAGGTGCGTGATTCTCGAATCTTCACCTAAAACTAAGCTTTTTGTATTATTGTGCGCCTCCATCAAAACATATGAAAAACCATAAAATTAGATAAAAAACAAAAATCCACAGGTATTTTTTTCTAGGTCACGGATATTTTGCTGCAACCTTCCATCGGATGAGGAAGTAAAATGTCGGTCCCGGCCTTGGTTGTTAGGCCGTTAAGTCATTCCAGGTGTAGGAGTTGTCTCCATTCCATAAGCACAAACAACACACCAAACCAAGCCTACTCCGGTGGAATCACTGGCGGCGGTTGGACTCGCAATCCGAAGGTCGTCAGTTCAAACACTGGGGTGGAAGGTTCCTTGGAGTAGAAAGAGGTTTGGGTGCTCTCCCCATTCAAGCCTTCGGACTCCTAGGTTCGAGCAGAAACTTGCAATAGAGACCACAAAAGACCCGGGGTCGTTAATGCGGATGGTTTGGTTTTTTGACAAAGAACTTTGTCCTAAGGTTTCTATACGTGGTGTCAATCCAAAATTTTCGCGAAGCGAAAACGTTACGTGACGAATTCCCCTCTCGGCAAATTTCCCCTCTTTTTGGTGCACGCTGGTTGGATGAACGAGCGTTTCCCAATCAGTCGATCGAGAGACGTGAGATTGATGTATCTAAAATCTCCCCCACTCCACCTCATAATTTTCGGATCGTCGACGAGCCAACAAAACTCGGCTCGGTCGGTCCCGAAAATTCATTCTATTGCTGGACGACGACGAGGACACATCAGAAGCAGATGGCCTGGTGGCCCGGTAGCAGACGGCCTGGAGGTCCGGGAACAGATGGCTTGGAGGCAAGGACCAGCTAAGACATGCCGGTCGCGTGAGTCGATCATTGGAACTGGCCACCACCTGGAGTGGCCGGAGGCCCCACGGATGTTCCGATGGGGGGACATTTTCCGGACCGTAAGAGTTGTGGCAATATGGGTATCAAACTTTATGGTTTTTGATACCGGACATGAAATTTGACATTTTGGCAGTAGTGGCCACAATCCGGAGTGGCCGGAGGCCCCGCGGATGTTCCGATGGGGGGACATTTGCCGGACCGTAAGAGTTGGGGCAATATGGGTATCAAACTTTAGGGATTTTGATACTGGACATGAAATTTGACATTTTGGCAATAGTGGCCACCACCTGGAGTGTCCGGAGGCCCCGCGGATGTTCCGATGGGTGGACATTTGCCGGACCGTAAGAGTTGGGGCAATATGGGTATCAAACTTTATGGTTTTTGATACCGGACATTAAATTTGACATTTTGGCAGTAATGGCCACAATCCGGAGTGGCCGGAGACCCCGCGGATGTTCCGATGGGGGGACATTTGCCGAACCGTAAGAGTTGGGGGAATATGGGTATCAAACTTTAAGGATTTTGATACTGGACATGAAATTTGACATTTCGGCAGTAGTGGCCACAATCCGGAGTGGCCGGAGGCCCCGCGGATGTTCCGATGGGGGGACATTTGCTGGACCGTAAGAGTTGGTGTAATATGGGTATCAAACCTAATGGTTTTTGATACCGGACATGAAATTTGACATTTTGGCAGTAGTGGCCACAATCCGAAGTGGCCGGAGGCCCCGGGGATGTTCCAATGAGGGGACATTTGCCGGACCGTAAGAGTTGGGGCAATATGGGTATCAAACTTAATGATTTTTGATACTGGACATAAAAAGTTGCATTTGGCCATTATCTGAAATTAAGCAGTTAAAATATGCTAATGCTAAGCAGTTAAAATATATTGCTTATTAGGCAGGAAGTAATAAATAGACTACTGCGATGCACATTTTTTCGTGCCACTGTGAAAATCTGTTTCTGGAAATTTAGAATAACTATCTCGTAATCATTAAGAGCCCTGTAAAGGGTAGTTTTTAATGTCTGCTGTTCAAATTTCCTTTACTGCCGCCGATTGCTTGCAACAGCCTTGCAAAAACATTCCCGCATCTTGGTAACTTTCGAGTGGTGAAGGATAGTAAATTTATTTCATTTCGATATCTATTTCAGCTCCACTTGCAATTTCCGTCCCCTTAGTTCGATAGGACGGTTATTATAAGGGGGGAATTTGGACCGGACATTCTAATCGAAAATTTCAACAATCATCTTGCAAAGTTCTTTGTCATACTGGTCATGTGTAACATAACCACCTGCACCTTTTTTTTTTGGAACAATGTACCATGAGCAAATAAACAAAAGAGACCAACATTTACTTCAAGCTCCCTGTTATCCCAACGAAATGAGCAAGATTCGAAAACAAACCATTGCTTTACCAACATTGGATCATACATTTCACCATAAGAATCGGAGGAAGTTTGAAAGCAAATGTTAAATGTAGCCTAATTGATTAGGCTGCTGAAACTAGTGGATGAAAAAGGATTGTGATATTTTTTTACAAAATTTCTGATTGCATGTTTTTAAATTTTACTCGAAAATAGTTTCGGGTTTATTTTGTATCTTATTTCCACAAAAATGTTTTGGGGTATTTGTTGTAGGACATTTAAAATTGTTTACAAAACAATCACAAATTTTATTTGCTTATAAATACGTATGGCCTAGTAATTGTTGTTGATGCGCTAACTTTAAAACCTATCTAGTGAAGATCAGCAAACTGTTTGTAACAAAACAAAACATAAAAAAACACTATTTATTCCAATTGAAGTGACTATTTTAGGACAAAGTGTATGTGTGTTAAGTGCTTGCAGGCTAAAATGCGTTGTTAATTTGTGGGTGTGTGCGTTACACTTGCATATGGCACTTGCTATTGTTCTCACGGAATCTACGAATATGAAAATCACAACTCCCGTTCGTTTATTGTTACCTTTTTTTGGTGAGTTTATTGTCTCATTCTCATTTTGTTTCGTTCGAAAGCAGAAGAAAAAAAAACCTTATGGCAACGAATCAGACCTGAACGTTTCCTGCTCCTCTATTTGTACTCTTTACATCTTTGCGTCTCCTCTCAGTTAAAACACTATTATATTTTGTTTTTCCTCGTTTTTTTTGCGGAAAATCGACTTGAACTTTGCGCGAGTTGGTAGCAAAAATAAATAATAAACCTGTTCCCTATCGACTAAAACAATCGTCACGCGCTTGAAATCACACTCTCACACTCACTTCCAGATCTGTAGTTTTATTTCCAATAACTGCCCGCAGTCGCGCTGTGACTAAGCGAAACCGTACCGGAAGTTGCTCAAATTCTATTTGACAGCTCCCTCCTTTCTCCCTCTCTCAATTGCTAAGCGTTTTGATTTTATTGTGTGTCCGCAGCACCACATGTGTGTTGACTCTCGCGGGAGTCCGCGCCCGTTTACTCGTCCTTCTTCTTCTTGATCTTGCCCTCGGTTTGGATGGTTTTCGTCACCATCTCGACGCACTCGCCGATGGACGGGGCGGACGCGTCCTCGCTGTAGTCCTCGCCCGCCATTCGGCTCAGCGTGAGAATGTATGAGCAGGCGATCCGCAGAATCGACAGCTTCGAGAGCTTCTGCGAGTCCGAGTAGGCGGGTACGGCCGACCGGAGCTTCTCGTACGCGGCGGAGATCGTGTGGACGCGCGTTCGCTCCCGGGCGTTGGCCTCGATTCGGCGCTCGCGGGTCATGTTCTTGTAGTTGCGGGGCTGAGAAGAGTGCTGTTGGTGCTTGGAGGATCGAGAAGGTTCTCCGATGACGGGGTGGGGTGGCACGAACACGGATTCACTGTCGGAGGTGGTCAACCGGTCCAGACTACTGCTCTGGGCGCGGTCTTTCTTGGAGGACTGGGATTTTTTGGAAACCAAGGCGAGCGGTTGCTGCTGATACGATTGGGGGGAGGGAATTGGCGACGGTTGCTGCAGCTGATCCAGCGGTTTAATACTGATGGCTCGGTGGAGGGTCGTGACGCCGGGATGTCTCACCGTGAGGTCGGCGGGACTGGGGAAGTGAGCTGGCAGTGGGAGATGCCCACTGGATGGCGCCCACGGTCGGAATGGGTTTCCACCGGCATGGTGCTGATCCAGAAGTTCCTTCTCCTGCTTGAGTTGCTCCTCGAACCGGATGCGCTTCTTGATCGGTCCCAGTAGATCCGAGTCGGAAATCACCCTCAACGGTTCCGTGCTCTTTCGTTTATTCTTGACGATCGCCTGCGGAAGCTTCACCTCCACCGAATCCTCCGAGCTGTTCTCCGGCGTGATTAGACCGTCCCGCGAGCTTTGATCCAGACTCTTGAGATCATCCTCGTGTTCAGAGCTGCCCGAGTTGAAGCCCGAATCACGCTCCAGCGACGCCGCAGCGGACATGGCTGCACCTGGAAGGAAGAGAAGAGAGAGAAAAATTATACGTTAGATCGGTTTTTGTTACAAGGTCGTACGAGAAAAAAAGTCGGCCACTTCCAGATGGGGGGGACCATAAAAACGAGCGCGCAACAAACTAAGAATGAGAAAAACCGGCTGACAGGTGCTGCCAGATGTGGTTATTTCCCCCTAGAGGGAAGCGACGCGACGCGGGAAGAGAAAGAGGGGCGAAAGTCGTAATTGCGTACAACCGACACCGACCAACCGAGGGGAGGTGTAATTTACGAGTTTAACGAGTGTCCGTGGGTTCTTCCATGTTATTCTTCGACGCGAGGAAGAGAGCGGTCTGATCGGTCCGGAAATTACGATTTAATATTATTTACATATTCACGCCATCGCACGAGCGCTCGCACGCCTGGAACTGGAGGAATTTCCCGGTAATGCCGGTAATTAGAGAGAGGTGCCAAGATGCTGCTTCCCGTGTCATAAGTTAATTTTATACTTTTGTTTACACCCCGAGAGCGCTTCCCGACGTGTCAGCGACCCAGAATCTGGAACCACATCGTGGTCGTAGCTAATTTATGCAAATGCGAGTCAACCAGCGAGAATGAGGACTTGGTTCTTGATTCTGTTTGAGCGCCGATTTTGGCGCGAGTGGCGTCTGCAGACGTCTGGAATTTTGACGCCCACTCCCCGTTCGGTTCGGAGTTGACGAACTTTCGAGACGTTATATTTAGTGGATTCCTCTGCACCTGGAGAATGCACTCCAGATGGCACCCATTTGAGCGAAACCTTTATTGTTTTTGCCGTGATTGTCTAGTGGTTAGGACGTTGTTTTTGTAAAATCAATTTGAAAGCACGTGTTTCCAACTTCAGTCATTTTGACATCTAGCGTCAGAGTTGTTTCCAAAGGGGCGTTACGGGTTAAACGTGTGTTACAATAGAGTTGGTTACCACTTTTACTGCGCAATAAACAGGTTACCGTTCCAGATGTTTCACCTCGCGGTGCAGAGCGGTAATCTGCTATAACACATCGATGTAATAAATTAACTTGTAAATGCTAATTATTACATAAATTGTGCCACTAGATGGCGCACTCCGTTAATTGACTTTGTTATCGAATTTGACGCTTGGTCAGGAATTCCTCGAATGGCATTAACCTTCCAGAGATAAGACTGTTTTCAGGATCCAACGACGATGACAGGCCAAAATATGATGAGACGGCCCATAAAGATCGGCATAATATTCAAATTTCTGTTCCGTCGTAGCGCTGGATTCCAGGCCCCGACGACACTTCCAAGAGGGTTCACAGCTTCTGCTTTATGGCCGAAGCGCCTCGCCCTGCTGTTTTTGAATGCCTTTTCTCCTCTCCTCATCTTCTTCGACTTTGTCGCTCTGCGTGTTATTGTTATTGTTTTATATAATGCTAAATGACGGCGCCAGATTGTGCTAAAACCGTCTCGCCGGTCTCTTGTCACATACACACACGCACACACACATGCAAACGATGACGATACAGAACTGCTGCGCACACACATTCTAGTCCCATCCAAGCAGTCTGGGCTGAAGCCGACACTCTTCTTTCTCCGCGCTGGCCGCGAAAGCGGTCCGCCGGAGGAAAGACCTTTTTATTGTTATTATTCGCACGATGCGCGGCCTCCCCCCTCTTCGTTCTTGTCTCGGTCTCGTATTTCGGTACATTTGAAAGTTTAAAAAGGCATAAATAATACGGGGTGAGGACCGACGAGCGTCTGGTTGCATCGTGTTTCACGCGGCTCAGATTCCAACCTTTAAGTTGTGTTGTCCTACGGGAAACGATCCCACACAACCTCTCGTCTTTTTATTCTGCATGCATTTAAGATGATAATCGCAATTTCGCACACATGTTTCGTTCGGGCCACATCTGAAAACCATAAGGAACGACCCTTTTGGGATCTAGTTGGCGGTGACGGCGGCGCCGCCCGAACGAAACAAGTGCGAGAGCCTCCTGACCGTGACTAAACGAGGGCGTAATTAAACGACAGCATCTGACGTTTGCGCGAGCGATTCAATCAGCCCACGCCGCACATAGTAGACCAGGCCCGGCTGACAAGTGCCGGTGCTAGTTAATCACCCCTCGTCGTACCTCTTCTCGTCGACGTGACGGCTGCTGTTTGTTTACATGCGCGCGCGCGGTGCCAGTTGTCAGAGATTAGTGAGGGACTTTTTCCACCGCGCGCTATCGAAACCAGCTGCTACCGCTTCTTGCCGTTGTTGTTGTGGTGTGTTTGAGTTGCTTTCTGCACTTTTGCGGCGCTGACATACCGATACCGAGAGGGGGTTGGTGAGTTGTTTCTCATTAGTAGCTGCCTCTTTTATTAGCGTTTGCCAGATGGTTTTCACATCGTTCTCGCGCGGACCAAGTGGTGGGCGCAGACCATTGGCGCGATAGATTGGCAGCGCTAGCGATGGTGATTGGAGTCGACGGGCTGGGCATTACAAAGTATTTAGGGCTGAGTCAGGCCGGAATTCGGAAGCAAATAGACGACAATTGAGCGCTGAATTCCGAAGAATTGCAGCGATTCATGAATGTTTCTAACTGGACGACTCTATTAACGATTTTCGGAAGCAGATTGACAACAGTCAATGCTGACGCTTACTTTGACAGCTCTGATAAGTTTACCATCCAAGTCAACTACTCTGAACAAGTCAAAGTTCAGTGCCAGAAAATTAACAACCAATGCGAGGAATTCTACGACAATTGTCAGCGTAAACAACAATTAATGCATCTTCTTTCGTGCACCCAACTGAAGCCTCGACCGTAAGTCCCCGCACTCGGAACTTGCATACAATTAGCATAAATCAGATGTCAAGTTCGCGAAAGCGCAAACAATTACAACCGATCGTCGTCGCCATTTAGCAGGTGCTTCCAACTCCGATCGATGCACAAACACTTCCTGATCGATAACGCACCACGATAACGCGCGTTACGTGACAGGTCACCCAGCCATCACAATTCTAAAGGGCTGAGCAATTATCACTGGGCATTGCATCAGCACACACGGTCGTGGAAGTGCGCAGCTGGAAGGTGTGTGACACTAATTTATTCGCATACCCGTAAGTTATTAAGCGGAGAATGCAAATATATTAGGATTGGTGGCGGCAGCGCGGTTGTAATGAGGAAATCGACCTGTCAAAATCGCGCGTCGCGTGTGACGGTGGCGCCATCGCGCGCCGTAACGCCTGCAGGAAGCGCCGCCCTCTCTATTGTTTGTTGATGTTAGCAAGGCGCCAAACCAAGGCGCGTATTATGCAAACAAACTGCGTCTTCTTCAAAAGGGAAAAAGGGAAAATTTGTGGCAACAAATGCAATTTGTTGGGAGGCAGCGTTTATTTGTACGGTCCTGTCACGACGACGGTGCAGCATTCTTCCAGCGAGCAAGCACAGCTGGAGAACTGCGGCACAGTGCGGAGTTCGTTCGTCCGACGACGTTGGTTCTGCTTGCTCTGGACGGATTAATATAATATGTGTGTGTGTTTGGCGCCATCTGTCCGATTATATCCCATATATAACGATGCAAAGGGAGGGTCCGGCGCACATGCCGGCTTTGTTGGCTCCTTCCCCGTCGTCGTCGACACATTCAAGACACATTACAATCGATTGCTGTTGGAGCGGTCCTCACCCACCAAATCATCGGGCGAAGGAAAACGATGTGCTGCAAAAGTGTTATCTCGCATCTCTTCACCGTATCCTTCTCTACACGGGTTGGGACTCCGTTCTTTATTCACCGAGCGCACAACCACGTCCCGTACCTGCTCCGACCTCTCCAGCCGGCGATATCGTGTCTGATTTCGGACCTCTCCCATTCCCGTTTCCGAAAGCGGAGCTCGTTATTAATTTTCGAAGGTCTCGAAAATCGAAAAATGTGAGAAAAAGGACCAGTTTCGATAACCACAAAAAAACAACAACCTCGCGTGAGTCACTTAACATGGTGCCCGCTGCGGACACCCGAGATCCCGAAGGCTTATCGAAATCAGGCCCTCGGAGTCCGGTTCCACGAAATCTTGCAGTTTTTTGCTTTTGCCTTTGCTCTGTGTCGTTTCGCTTTCGCGCCGCGGCAACTCGACAAAAGGATGTCGCGACAAGATTGCAACAACCTCCGCGCGGGCCCCGAAATTAACATAAACTTCCAGAAACAGCAACTGGTTTCCCGGACGGACTGCGTGCTGGACTGGACCATGGACATAGATGGCGCGCAGCAGCCGGCGAAAAGGGACGAGACAAAATTAAAAATTTCACGAGATTCTGATAAAAATAACCGACGAGGACCGGCCACTCCGTGGCCCACAGGTTGTCCACATTTTTTGCGTACAATTTAATTAAAGTGTAATTTCTTAATTTGGCTTTCGCGTCCCCTCCGACAATGTTGCTCTCGGACGCCTCCACTTTGCAACACGTGAGCAGCGCCGGGGGGTTCCCCACTTGCATTTTCTGGCGCGTCAAATAGATCGCTCTCACACACTCGAGCGAGTTGCTATTTTTTATCGCTTGTTTACACGGCCACTAATCTGGCTCTTTGCGTTCTCCTTCTACCCACCCCTCGGTTTCGCTGTCGTCGCCGTCTTTCAATCCTCCCTCACGCGACGTTCGTCGCTGAGTGTGACGGTTATTTTTAGCCTCTACGCTCACCGCAATGACGATCCGGAGGTATTTTAAGAACCGGTGACCGAAAAAACATCAAACGGCTCAGAATCTCTTTGAAAAGCAAATTTTGATGATAGAATTCGAAGGAAAGTTGCGCATTCCAACTTTAACGGGTACTTGACCGTCAATTTGACAGCTGTCAAAAGCGTTAAACGAGTGGAGCGGGCTGAAACATCAACCCGGTTATTTCTGCACCATCTGCAAAACGATTCTAAAATTACCCTCGACTAATCGATTCCCAAGCCCCGGCTGTGACGATACTTGATAAGATATTGCACGTTGCCTCTCGCAACACACACATTTTATCCAGATGGCTGTCCCTCAAACTCCTTTCCCAAAGACCAACTTTTCAGAAGAATCGCACAAAACAACAACAACAATCTCGCCCGTTGCAACGCGTTAGAGACGACAAACTTGTTCGCGTTCTGAAGCGAAAAGGCTGTTTACCCATATGGCAATATTTGCCTCCCCTCTCCCTTCTTCTTGTTTAGTCTTTCGACGACAGTTGTTGATGTTTGTCGAGTGTTTATCTATTCCCTCGGCGCGATAGTGCAGCGGGCTCAGATGGCACTCCTTCGTGCGAAGAATGCGGTTCGTTGCCAAAGGGTCAACCGACTCAAAGCCGCCTACTTTGACAGGTTCACTTTCCGATCCGTTCCACCCCCCCCCACTTGGACGCCTTCAAATCGCCAAATTCTTACCCGACGTCGCCCCTCGCCCCCTTCGGACCGGATGACTGATGGCGATCACCGTGCCGGCGACTGTCGCGGCCCGCGCCTGTCTCCCGGTGACCAAGTCGTAGATGATTAATTTCCCTCAATCGCCGAGGCCCCCGTCCCCGTCACACTGGCGTCAGCCGAATAAATCAAACTTTTATCTAAATCTCTCTACGCGCCGTCGTCGTCCGAACTACCGTCGGCGACGGCGCTCTATGTGTGATCCGAGATGGCTTCTGGCCACTTCTTGACGGCTGCCCCCCATCTCAGGGGTTCTTGCTCAGTGGCCATGTGGTATGCTAATGCGATTTGTCATCGCGATTGCGCCCCATCAAGCACCGAAACGGCGAAAATTGAGCGGTTTGGGCGAGTTGGGGGGTGCGCCGAACGGAGTTCGGGGCGAGGGTAAACTTTTTGTTTGGTAAAATAACAGCTTAAAATATTTAGCGGACAAGATTTATATCATCGTCTGGGTGCTCAAGGTGCGAGAAGGCGTAGGCGCGCGGGAATGCCATCGATCTGACGTGTGTGATTTTCCGAGAAATTCTAGCGCTCCGCCACCATCTGGCCGCGTCCCGTCACCTGTCTCGAGGGGCCGCAAGGGGTGAACCCCAAACGAGAATTAGCTTCTCGAGGAGATTGTTTATTTGCGTCTGGCTGATCCCGAGCCGCCACAAGTGACAGATTTGTTTTGATAGTTCCGTTCCAAGATGGCGGCGGCGGCGAGGAGGAGCCGGGTGGGTACCTGAGGATTAATAATTTATTTGTCGGGTTGCGTCTCGGGGCGCGCCCGATGGATTACTCTTGTTCAACCCCGAGGGGACCCCTCGGTGAACCCCTTGGCGTCCGTCCCTAAAAACTCTCTCAGGGGGAATTTGACGGCAGCATGTGGGATTTATATTCGGTCGTGCCTCGTTTTCTCCTGCTCGCTTTTTATAACGAAATAAAAGAAGACACAGGTGCGTTTTAGTGAGCGATTTATCTTCTCGACATGTACTCTGCTCGTCGTCCACTCTTTTTTTCGGTGTTCCGCGTCCCGCTTTTCCCTCCGTGCATTCCGGCAAGGGTTGCGGACGGCGAGAAATAATCGAGAATGGTTGTGTCAGTTTGTTTAAATGGATTATTGAAATTTAGGGAGCGTTCTTTTATTACGTAACGCGAAAAATCGGACTTTTAGACCCCCTCCCCCCCCCTCGTAACAAAATTTCCATACAAATTTTAAAAATTTTGTATGGAGCGTAACACGGCCTCCGACCCCCCCTCCCCCCCTACTGCGTTACGTAATAAAAGAACACTCCCTTAGAGCTTGCGCTTGTGGCAACAAAGTTTGTCCTCCTCTTGCTCCTGCTCTTTGCGCGGTGGACCAGATGGCTCATTTGACGATGGTGTGTCATGGGAATTACCCGGACGATGCCACAATATGATGCCTTTTTAACGAGGAACGTTAAATTTGTGAGTTTTGCTCCAACCCTGCATTTGACAGATGCGCTATTTGGAGTGACGCGCAATGCAAACACTGCTGAGGGTAACGAACTGTCAAACGCAGGGTTACTCACATTTGAGTAGTTCATAGCATTTGCAGATTTTTCAATCCTGATTCGTGAGAACCGTCTACCTGGTCATTTCGCAGAACTTCAAAGGACTCGGAGGAACCACGCCAATTCCGCGCAGATGAAAGAGCGCAACCAAACAAAAACATCCAGTCAACGAGAGGGTCATAAACCACCACCCGTTCCAGAGATCTCCCGCAACAGGACCAGATTTCCTGCGGCACAACAAACTTTCTCACCACCAGCAAAGCAATCCGGAGGAGGAGGAGAACCGGCGATCCCACACGTCGCGTCCCGCCACGGTTCTAAGCGCGCGAAAGGAAAAGGAAAACAAACGCTTCATTTTATATTCCTATAAAATCGGGTTGGCCAGGGCTATAATTATACCATCGTTCACGAGTCGAGTCGTTCCAGCGGCGCGGCGCGTCCATTCCGGGAAAAGGTAAAAACTTGCCGAAACAGACACACGCGGTGCGCTTGCAGATCCCGTCGCAGCATCTTCCGAGAACCTTAGAAGTTTTGTGTGCAACAACCGTGTGGAGCCGAGGCGCATCCGGTCCCGATATTTTTAGCTCGTCAAAATTTTAATGACATCGGAATCCGGCGCGTTGGGGGGGGGGGGATCACCGGAGGGGCGAGGAGTCTAATTTAATGAGTAAACAGCGCGTCCGCAAGAGTGTCGAACATCTGTCTAAACATGGTCCAGACCGCCCTCTTTCAGTGTCTGGTGGCGACTGCTGGAACTAATTACGGTTTGATTATACAGGTTCAAGAGAGAGGCAAGAACAACAGGATGACGGCGCTTCCGTTAGCTCGCCAACGCCACCGTCCAAAAGCGTGCTAATTAATTCGAAGAAGTCCAAATCCGACGGAAGATGCACCGCAGAGACACGCTATTTTTGGAACCTGCCGCGAACGAATCGAGCCAGAGGAAATGCACAACACGTGCATTCCCTTCTTAAGAGAGAGACTACGACGCAGCGCCGACCATCCACGAATCCTTTCGATTGAGTGATTTATGTGACTGGCGGGACAGCCCGGCCAACGCACGACGCCGGGAACACAAAAGCGCAGCTTTGCGCGGCCAATTAAATCCACGCAAAGGCGCCACCACAAATAAATGACATAATTACAGAGCCGCTGACTCAGACGAGAAGTGCGGAGAGGGCGGTACCGCTGCAATTACTTGATTTGATTAGTTGCGGCCGTCTCGCCACGCACAGATGCTGCGCGCTCGCGCGCTCTCCCAGATTGACTCATGGGACGGTGAAGCACGCACAACGGCTGTGGACGTCAGGAGCCGAACGGCGGGCCTGTCTATTAGTCATGTTGACGGCAACGTGCGGACAAGGAAAGTGTCACGCCTTTCGGTGACGGCGGATGGCGCCGCCAAAGTCACCAACTCCAATTATGCAATTAGTCAGACGCCATGGGAGAGGTGTTGAACGGAATGTGGTCCACGCGGTGAGCAGATGTCTAGAGCACAAGATCAGTGTAGAATTCTGATCTAGAATCTGGTAGCCCCAACCCTTTTATATCTTTCACTGCAGCCTGTGTTAAATACTTTCTGTCAACTGACAGATCACTGTGGACTACTGCGATTGCCGCAGCACGGTTATCCCAAATTACATAATGATGCCTACCTTTCATCAGAATCGCCGATATCTCGACCGCACTCAGCTTCGGGTACATCTTGGCGATGGCATTCATGGCACACTGAGTTCAAATCCTTGCTTCTCACTTTCGTATTCCAAATAAAAACGGCTCGGTATTTACTCTTCCAATTTCACTAGAGCCGACTCTTTAGCATCCTTCAGCACACTGCTTATCGGCTTATCTCCACTGGCAATTCTCACTCACTATTTATTGCTATCAACACTCTCTGATTCACCAGGATTCTCTGAACAGCCCAGCTGTTTCAAATCCAGTTTTGTTCTGCTCTTCAGTTTTTCCTCGACTTCTTTCCGGTACCCAAACACCGGAAGTCGCGCGCACTGGCAATCCAATATTTGACTCTTTACTTCCGGTGACGACACCACCACAAACACTTTTTCCTCGTTTCTCCTGAATACAAATATATCCGTCAAACAACAATCCTTGCGTCGGAAACACTACCGGGGTCGGAACCGTCTCAGGCACGTCTCATCTTGCGCACGTCCAGCCAGTGACTGATGCTGAAGTTCTCGGGTTCTGGCGACGACGTTCGACCGGCTGGCACGGATCCTCGGCATCGCACATCTGTTTTCCTTCTGAACTCTTCGGAGAGAGCGAGTCTGCTGTTCCTGCTCTCCGATTGGTTCGCCCATTCGGGAGAGTGAGAGTGAGCCCGCGAGAGAGAGAGAGCGAACGCACGCCGGGAGTGCACTTGCACTGCGTCGCGATGCACTTGTTTATTTGTGTGCCGTCTCTGTTGCACTCATCCAGGTGTCAGGTGTACGCAACGCGGCGCTAAAGAAAGAGCGAGCGGGATGGACGATTGCGCGTTCGGGTGTTCTCGGTGAGAGAAGAGAGTTTGGTCTCTGCTGGGGAGAGCGAGCGAATGAGAATGAGAGTAAAAGTGGTTTTGGCGGTCCGGTTGGTGTGATTGATGTGGGTTCGGGTCGACCGGCTGTGTTTTCAGTGCTTCCGCGACAACCGATGGCGATGGGGATTGATGGGTGGCGGGTTGCATGCCTTGTGACTATCAACTTTATGACTTTTTCTTAAAGATTTTTGCTGACTAATTTATCTATGAATTGATAAAAGTGATAAAAATTTGATTGAAAGCATCTTCTGTTGAACTGTTAAATACTCTTTTATAATTCATAAAAATTAAGATCAAAATCTTCTATCCTTATAGAATTAAAAAAATATTTAATGTTTTTGACTTCTTCACCGTTCTGACGAAAGCCTATAAAATCACTCGAAAATTAACTTCTGTATTTGACCTCCTAGACCCACCTTCACGTATACTATCAACTTAGAATCAAATTCTGAGCAAATTTCTGTTCGTGTGTATTGTATGTCCTGTTTTGAACAACAATTTTGTCGATTTGGAAAACATTTGCAATTAAATCGAAAAAAATGTTGACGATTTTGGAAACATTTCAGTGTTTACAAATTCGACAACATAGAGTTACCGGATTTGCTTACATGATTTCTATCCATGTAAGAATAGTACTTCAAAAGTTATGCAAAAAAACGATTTTGGCTTAAGTCCGGAAGTTATAGAAAGGGTGGTTTTTGTATCAAAACGGGTATTGTTAAATATTTTGAAAAAGGTATTTGAAAGACCTTTACAATAAGCCCAATAGATTGATGATCTGATAACCTCTTTTAAATGTTGAGTGTTAACTATAAACTATTTTGGATCCGGACTTATGATATATTGATGTAAATGATGTCCGGATCAATCATGCAAACCGTTGTTTGGTTGGGTAATCAAAAAGCCTTTTATTGTTGAATGGAAAGTGATTTTCCTAATTAAAGAACGAATAACACTTAAGATACTTTAAATGATTGATCTTTACAAAAACAGTTTTTTTTATTCCTGAATATTATTTAAATACATTCTTATTGTGTTTATAATGGTAACTTCGCTGTAGAAATTTATTTGTGGTAAATATTCCGGTAAAACGTGATTGGCTTTTTAAATCTACCTTAAATGTTATAAAATATAATAAATTAATCGCGTGGCTGGGAATTAAAATACACTAAATTAATTAAATTACATCAGAAAGGTAATTTTACTAATTTTATGATGGTAAATTGTGCATTTTTTCTGACATAAAAGATATACTCATTCCCAGATGTAATATTTTTTTATGGTGCAGAGTACCTACTCTGTTCCAGAGCAAATTTTAACCAAATTTGCGGCCGTGAGTAGTTATTTAAGGCTGGTTTAGCTGTAAATGTCTGCAGAGAGCTTCCGAAAGCATAAAAATAAAAGTCATTCTAGGGAAAATATACCCATTTTCTTCGTCACCCTAAGCATGTTGGCCTCTTCTCATCACTTTTGCAGTTTTTCGCATTTCAAACAACATTTTCAGTTACATAACCGATGGAAAGTTGCTTGATCACATTTATTCGAGCTACACAGCAAAAATCCGATGGTAAAATCGCATGCAAAAACGTGCACATCACCTTCGTCAAAATAAACACTTAATATTACACACCGCACGTACAATTTTTACAAAAAACAAAAAAAAAGTTGCCACCGACGGGATTCAAACCTAGCACCAACAGTAAGGACTGGCGCCTTAGCCCACTCGGCCACCAGACCGATGGGAAGCTGTAAGGATAAACGCATATATGAGCTTGACATTTCGGTCAAGTAGATTTCCCATACTGATGGGCTACATATTTCAGAGTGTAAAATCACATAAAATAATGCAATATTTATTTTACACCCAGGCCTTTTACACGCAGCTTGATTACTACTTAGCTGTGTATTTACACTCAAACCCCGATGGTTTGACACCAACTGTTGTCAAACGAACGGGGTCACGTTTTAGTTTGACACCCCTTTTACACTGAGTTCACACACACTACCAAACGTTTGTTTTGATAGTATGCGTGAGCGCCGTGTAAAAAGTGACAGTTCGTCACTTTTTAGTTTGACTTTGACCAACCAACGGGGTACAAACTAAAAAAGTGTCAAACGAAAAAGTGACCAACCACCGGGGGTTGAGTGTATTACTTTGGAAAAGTCACTTTGTGAAAGCTGTAATTCATTAAATAAGTTTTGATAGACCGATAATAGAAATGGGCCGAGAAAGGGTATATTTCCCAAACCAGGTTTATTCCTTAAAGTTGGCATGCACGTCTATGATGTTAACAAAAATCGTAAAAATGACTAATATGCTAAAAAATACGATAATTTAAATTGTGACTTCCTTATATAAAATCCTGATTCAATTAAATAAATTAATTAAATCAATTTTACTTTTTTAATTAGGATTGTATTTCGCTACTATAATTTACGTCCAGTTGAGCTCACTTTCTGAATTGAGGCTTAGTACACCTAAAAAAACAGTCTTGGACTGCTCAAAATCAAATTCAAACCACTCTGATCTGTTTACAGCTAAAATTAGTTGCAAACAGGCTTCTACGGCCATAAGAAAAAGAACCGAATTTTACTTCAAAATGAGATAAATTTCACTAAAAATTTCCAGTTCTGCAACGTTTCTCCAAATTTGACCACAGCTGGCCCGACTCCTGCATCGCCTTCCGTCGTCCCAGATGACTTGTGCTGACCATTTGTTCTCTGATAAACCCTCCCGTTCAAGTTTCGTTCCTCTCGCCGGGCCAGGCTCAACCTACTGAACCAGGCGGAAAAATGCAACATCAACAAATTGAGCACATTGTTGCCATAAGCTTCATTCAACCGCCCAAGGATCCTTTTTTTTTCTTTGCTTTCTTTCCTTTGACTTTGAGAGAGTTGTGGAGGGGGTTTGTGGTCCATATGTTTCAAATTGCATATCAACAGCGCATTTTGTGTATATTTTGTATACAAAAGTCTGAAAAAAGAAAGACTACAGTAATGCCAAGAAGGAAACAGAAACACATTCATTCGTTTAGCACGTCTCGGTTTTCAGCAGCTTTTTTGGCACTAAACTCAAAGCAGACGCAAATGGGCAAATACTCGTTCATTTGTTGTTCCCCGGTCGATATTCTACAGCTGGGACCATATGTGTTTGATGTTCGCTAGTTGGAATAACAGTGGACTCAAAAATCAACTAATTTAGAGCGTAATTGTGACAGGACTAAAACATTTGCTTAATAGGTTCCCGTTTAGCATTCTTGTTGCACTGCAGTTTAAACAGCCACTGTTTAACCTGTTTGAAGTTTGACAAAGGAGTTCGGCAACAACTGTGAAACTTGTTTGCTATTTAAATGTAGTTCAATTAAATAAATTGTTAACCTATTTTCCGTTTTTTATAAATAAAAAATTGATAAAAATGGCTACACTGTTACATAGAACCCAAATTTAGCAATCATATTTGCTCAATATGACAATCGTCCACGTTTTCATCATAAAAGTTTGTTTGTTTCGGGCCAGAATGGTTGCAACTCAACCAAAAAGTTTATTTTTCTTGCTTTTTTTTTTTTTTGGCGTACATCTTCCTCGATATGGGAAGAAAGGCGCTGCACATGTGGTGGCCGGGACTCCGAAAGGCGAATGGCAAAGTCAAATAGTCACGGCAAATGATGGCACGCCGAGGACCAGATCCGGAACCTGGCCTGGGATCTGCCGAAAGTCGGCAAGCACCGCATGGTGTTCGTTCGTTCGTTTCTCGGATGCGGTTTTTCAAACGCCAAGTGTGAACCAGCTGTCATTGATAGTTTAACTTTGTCGAGTTTGGAGAGTGTTTGGAAAAGTGCCCTCTCGGCTCTTTATCTGTTTTTGTTTTATTTTGTCGGGATAAACATGCGTTTCGAAATGCAAAGAGAAGTTGATTATCATGTAGGAAACTTTCCGGGAAAAGTTGTTTGGTCTAATTGATGTTCAAGTGAATTTAATACTTTTTTTTAATTTTGATTGGTTTAAACATATTCTGAAGAAGTGTAACATTGATAAGCTGAAGTTTATTTTTTTTTTGCAAAATGTAAAATACGAATTTAATGCTTACTTACTTTACTTTTACTGCTCAGACAACCCCCGGGTCATGAGCTGTCTCCAGATGCGCTGCCACTGAACTCGGTCTTGGGCTGCTACTCTCCAATTCCAACTCGGAACTCCCACACTTCGAAGATCTTCCTCCACTTGGTCTAACCACCTTGCACGTTGCGCCCCCCTCCGCCGCGTTCCAGACGGCTCCGAATTGAACACCAACTTCACCGGATTGATAGTCTGGTTCGGTTGGCGCGCATCCAGCGCGTCCGGCATTCTCGCGACGTGTCCGGCCCACCTGATCCGGCCAGCCTTGGCGACTTTCCGAATGTTTGGCTTGCCGTAGAGTTGCGCCAGCTCGTGGTTCATCCTTCTCCTCCATACCGTGTTCTCACGCACGCCGCCAAAGATCGTCCTAAGCACTCGCCGTTCGAAAACTTCAAGTGCTTGCAGGTCCTCCTCGAGCATCGTCCACGTCTCGTGCCCGTAGAGAACGACCGGTCTTATCAGCGTTTCGTACATGGTGCACTTTGTACGCCGGGAAAGATGACCAGACCGTAGGGTCTTGTGGAGTCCATAGTAGGCACGACTACCGGTGATGATGCGCCTCCGAATTTCTCTGCTGCAGTTGTTGTCAGACGTTACCAACGAACCGAGGTACACAAACTCCTCCACGACCTCGAACTCGTCGCCGTCGATCGTCACGCTCGGTCCTATGCGAGCCCTAAGGGACTCGGTTCCTCCTGCCAGCAGATATTTCGTCTTCGCCACATTCACCTTCAATCCAACCTTTTCTGCTTCCCGCTTCAATTCGGTGTACCGCCTGGCCACCTCCTCGAACGTCCTGCCGACAATGTCCATGTCGTCGGCATAGCAGATGAATTGGCTGGATCGGTTGATAATCGTGCCCCGCATGTTGAAGCCCGCCCGCCTCATAACACCTTCAAGCCCAATGTTGAAACAGAGGCCGGAGATACCGTCGCCTTGTCGCAGTCCCTTGCGCGATTCGATCGGGTCGGATATAGCACCCGAAATCTTCACGCTGCACCGTGCACCATCCATCGTTGATTTCACCAGTCTGATCAGCTTCCCGGGAAAGCCGTTCTCGTACATGATCTTCCATAGCTCTTCGCGATCGACCGAGTCGTACGCGGCTTTGAAATCGATGAACAGGTGGTGCGTCGGGATCTGGTACTCGCGACATTTTTGGAGGATTTGGCGTAGCAAAAAGATTTGGTCCGTCGTCGATTTCCCCTCCACAAAACCGGCTTGGTACGGCCCAACGAAATCCTTTGCTCGCTCCGACAGACGACAGAAGATGATCTGAGACAGCACTTTGTAGGCCGCGTTGAGAATAGTGATGGCTCGATAGTTCTCACATTCCAACTTGTCCCCCTTCTTGTAGATCGGGCATATTACTCCCTCTTTCCACTCCTCCGGTAGCTGTTCTGTGTCCCACACCTTGACTATCAGCCGGTGTAGACAGGCCGCCAGCTTGTCCGGGCCCATCTTGATGAGTTCAGCACCGATACCATCCTTACCCGCTGCTTTGTTGTTCTTCAGCTTCTTGATGGCATCCTTAACCTCCCTCATCGTGGGTGCTGGCTCGTCCTCGCCGTCCACCATACCGCTGACGTCGTTTCCCCCGTCGTCCTGGTACTCCGCCTCTGGGCCGTTCAGGTGCTCGTCGAAGTGCTGCTTCCACCTTTCGATCACCTCACGCTCGTCGTTCAAGATTCCTCCGTCTTTATCCCGGCACATTTCGGCTCGCGGCATGAAGCCAGTCCGGGATTGACTGAGTTTCTTGTAGAACTTACGCGTTTCGTTGGAGCGATACAGCTGCTCCATATCCTGGAACTCCAACTCTTCCAGGCGGCGCTTCTTATCCCGGAAGAGATGGGTTTGCTGTCTTCGCAACTGTTTGTACGACTCTTTGTTCCCACGGGTGTTGTGCAGCCGCCACTTGTCCCGCGCTGCTTTCTTCTCGTCCCAAATCGCCTGACATTCCTCGTCGAACCAGCCGTTCCGTCGAACTCGGTCCACGTACCCGATGGCGCTCGATGCCGCTGCGTTGATGGCTGCTTCCATATGGCTCCAGCAGGCCTCCAGAGGGGCTTCAGCAAGCTCACCCTCGTCAGGCAACGCAGCTTCGAGTTCCCGCGCGTACTGGGTAGCGACTTCATGGTCCTTGAGTCGCTCCAGGTTATACCGCTGCGGGCGACGGTACCGGATCTTGTTGACCTCGGACAGGCGTTGGCGCAGCTTTGCTACCACCAGGTAGTGGTCCGAGTCGATGTCCGCGCCACGGTAGGTTCTGACGTCGATTATGTCCGAGAAGTGCCGACCATCGATGAGAACATGGTCGATTTGAGTCTCCGTGTCGTTTGGTGATCTCCAGGTGTACTTGTATAGGGAGGTGTGCTGGAAGAAGGTACTACGTATGGCCATGTTTCGGGAGGTAGCGAAGTCGATGAGTCGTAGGCCGTTCTCGTTCGTCTGCTGGTGGGCGCTGAACCTCCCAATAACCGGTCTAAACTCCTCCTCCTGGCCAACTTGAGCGTTCAAGTCGCCGATGACAATCTTGACGTCGTGTTTTGGACACTTCCTGTACTCGCGGTCAAGAAGCTCGTAGAAAGCGTCCTTGTCATCGGCGTCGCTTCCCATGTGCGGGCTGTGCACGTTGATGATGCTCAGGTTGAAGAATCGGCCCTTGATTCTCAACCGGCACATTCTGTCGTTGACTGGCCACCAACCAATCACGCGCTTCGCCATTTCGCCCAGCACGATAAAAGCTGTCTCCAGCTCGTGTGTATCGCCGCCGCTCCAATACATAGTATACCCACCGAATTCTCGGTGGTCCTTCCCCGTCCAGCACACCTCCTGCAGCGCCACGACTTCGAGACCGCGGACCCGCAATTCGTTGTGAAGAATGCGGTCGCTCCCATCGAAGTTGAGAGACCTGCAGTTCCACGTCCCGAGTTTCCAATCCCTGGATCCCCGAAAATCGGGTCGGCGATTGGATCGGCTCGCATCTGGAGCTCTCTGCACTTGGGTTTTACGGCGGGTGCGTGTAGCCATCACCAACCCCCTGTCTCGCCGGAGGACCGTCGTACCAGGACTGTTTAGAGTCCCACCCTGGCACTGAGACTTTTAATCAGCCGCCCCTAACCTGGGGAACAGACGCTGTTTCGAGCCGCCCCTAACCTGGGGAACAGACGCTCGAGGGGGGGGGGGGGGGTCCAAACTCTATCTGCTGTAAGCCGCCCCTAACATGGAGAACAGACGCTTACCTCGACGATGGAGCAGGACACCAGTTACCTTGAGCCGCCCCTAACCTGGGGAACAGACGCTCGAAGGGGGGAGGGGGGGGGGGTGGATCCAACACCCGCTGTTGTCAGCCGCCCCTGACCTGGGATACAGACGCTTACAACGCACAAGTACTCGAACGCCACCCGATTTGAGCCGCCCCTTACCTGGGGAACAGACGCTCTTGCGGGAGGAGGGGGAGGGGGGGGGCTTTGTGTGTGGTGGGGGCAGTAAAACACTTCACTTTGCTCTAATTAATTTTCTTTAAAAATTCTTAAAACTTTTCACTGCTTTTAAAAACTTTTTTCCCACACTCCGCGCTTTCCGTGTCGCAAAGTTGTATTTGCTTCTTCCACACTACACTATCAGCCGCACACAAAAGACAGCGTGGTCGAGGGACGACGACGACGACGACTGTTCAAAGGGGCCCGGCTAGGTGTATTGTTTTTTTTCCTGCTGCTGCTGCTGCTTTGACCCGTGGCCGAACGAAATTTCGCGCACTAAATTCACCGAAATTAACGACCGGCGGGTTCGGATTTCACCGGTAGCGGATTCACTGCGCGTTCCTGCGACGAATCCGGTCACTTTACGCCGCGAATCACCACTTTACCGCGAGTTTTGGGCGAATACCGGCGGAACGGTCCGGAGAACGACTTTACTCCTGTATACACGCACACATGAATTTAATGCTAACGGAATGGTAACGAGTTTGGTAGAGAGGTGATCATAAGGCAGTTTAAACAAATTTGTATTATTTAACTTTTTTTTATAAAAACATAAAAGAATATGATTATGTAGGGTACGTTATCCATTAGTGGACCCCTTTCCTATAATGGACCCTCTGAAGGGTTTTTAATGGAAAATTCAATAAAATCACAATTTCAAGCATGTTGTTGTCTACAAATCTTTTATTTGGCATGTTCATCGGCTCATCCTTTCCGTTTTTCCTCCATGGCAATTTTGACATATGTGTGTATATGCTCATCCAACCTGGTTTGCAGCAATCTCTTAGTTTGTCCAATGTAGCTCATATCACAGTGGCCGCAGGATACCTCGTAGATGCCGGGTTTGCCTAAAGTCGGTATGGGGTCTTTCGTTGAACCTAAGATGGATTCCAACTGGCTGTTTCTACTGCTGAACACTAAATCGATGCCAAATTTAGCCAGTTTTTGTCGTAATGGGCGTGTTATCCTGTAGTCGAATTCTACTGCTGCTCTTCGCAGTGGATTTGTCCCCCATTTCAAGTCAGCAGTAACCGAACACATCATCGAGGAAAAACATAACATCACAGCTAGCGACGCGGTCATCTTAAGACACATCACTAACCCATCGAAGCTGGCTGTCGCTGAAAGTTTGGAAATCTTCAAGGCAGGCAACAAACGTTTACTCAACAAGGATTCAGGTAACGGCTCAACGTGGCTGTTTAAGCTGTTACCTATACAGGCACAAAAGAAGAACGAGGAGGTAGTACCTACAGTAACTACAAATATGGATACACCAGCGATGAACCTTCAGTCGAGAACAGAACACTGATGAAGTCTGCAAGTAGTAGACGAAATACGTATCTGTCAAGATATTAAAATATATAGCGGAATTAAAAGGAACAACTCGTCTCTTTGTATTCACAGTAATGCATTCTGCTAAAACGCTCAACCAAACCACAAAAAAAAATGCTCTAAAGCCTATGCAAAATTTTTTAAAGGTTTTTTTTAAGGGACGAGGGGCTGGGGGCACAAAAAATAATATAAAAATTGAAATAACAAGCCATAGTCTAAACATTTAAATGAAAAATGTGTTTTAAAATGCATTTCACACTAGTTCAGTTGTTATGCTATCATTTGTTTTAAGAAAATGTAAGATTTGACAAAAACAAAATATATATATAAATAAATATTAAAATGTTAATATATTATATATCACTTCAAAAAATTGCTCTTGTTCTAGAATGAAAAAAAAACACAAAAATACAATCCGATTCGAATGCATCTTCTGTAATAAAGAAAGTTTAGCCAATCCAAAATCGCTCCAGTTTTAAACCACTTTGCAACATTCATAAAAATTTATATTTCAGTTTCGACCTTTTCACATAATAAAAATTTTATTGATATTTTGTTTTCAGAATACATTACTTCTTTAACTCATCTAATCGAGAAAAACTGCAACATTCCGAAATGTCAACTGTCCAGCTTAGCAGATTGAATAAATGCCATGCAAAAGAGCTTCAGTTTTCTTGGCCATCATCAAATTCCATCGCATCAAAAAATCCATCCAAATGACTTGGAATAGCAACAGATGAGCCGTTGCACTGCTTCAATTCGTCAGTCCTAAAACAGCAAAACAGAACCTATAAAACCATACTTAACGTCACATCTGATGTTCCTGTGCACCTGTCCAATGCCAACGAGCGACATTTGCTCTATCGAACGTACCGAACAAACTAAGTAGGGTAACCCAAACCCACCCCAACTTAATGCCAGGCCAGACTAAGCCAAGCCGCCAAGTGCGCGCTCACGAAATTGATGGCCAGTTTCGGATCGGTTGAGAAATAACGGAAAATCCCGCGCTAAACATACCGAAAGACGTTGCAACGATGCACCTGTTTCAACCTTTTGGGGTGGCCACCGGTGGTCCGGTTGAAGAACTCCTCTCCACGACGAAGGGTGTAATGGTGCGTGGGAACGTAAAGGGGTTTGAAATGCAAGGAGGGAGAAACGGTCACTAAATATGCGCCACTATTAAATTGGCTCGTTGGCCAAGAGTGAGGGATGACAAGTTTTCACGGAAATTTCATTAAGTCTTTTAAATTTCTTCGTTTCACCCAAAAGTTTCGAACTGAGCATCGCCAGTGAATAGCGATCCTGCCCTTAATTGCAAACGAGTATAAATAGGACCGAAAACCGCCGCGTGATGATGAGGTGAGAAAAAGTCTTGCTCAATGGATCATAAAATGTTGGCATCGTTTCATTAGGCACGACCAGCTGCTGTTGTTTGCGCTTGCTGTAGGTTAATGATTGAGGTGAAATTCATCGAAACAAATTTCGTGAATCACTTAGTGCAGGTGAAATTGGCCGATTGTCGAATGCGCACGAAGTGCAATTTCTCATTCTCATTTGATACTATTTATGATTTGGTTTGGTTTGTGTATTCTTGACATTTAAAATTTATTCTGAGTGAGAAATTTTGCCTAAAGTCGTTTCGCCGGATGGAACGTTTGCTGAAGGTCGTTTCACCGAATGGACATTTCACCGAAGTTGAATTATTTTCATGAGTTTTTACATTCAAACATTAGCTGCTTCCGCTAATAAATTGAGTTGTTCTTGGGGTTAAAAAAATTTCATTGAATTCTGCCGAATATGAATTATTATTATTTTTAAAACTAAGTGACATTTATTTAATCCTGTGAGATTTTTGCATTCTTACTAACCTTAGCAGGTATGTGTTAACCATTTTTTTTTTAAATAGGGGAAATATACCCATTTCAAGCCTAATAAGCGGTCGTG
The DNA here is from genome assembly GCF_016801865.2 of Culex pipiens pallens. Lineage (NCBI taxonomy): Eukaryota > Metazoa > Arthropoda > Insecta > Diptera > Culicidae > Culex > Culex pipiens. The sequence continues at coordinate 110,501,061 of NC_068938.1, forward strand.
TTTGAATGATGCTGGATAATCTGGAGTGTTCCCTGAAATTTACTAAAACCAAGTACACCAACGAGGAGAGCAACTTGTTGTGAACATTGCTGTTTATATTTACTTTTACTAAAAGTTAATATATTCCTTTAACAAGCATCTAAGAAAAATATTTCCCAAATGTATTCTAATCAGACGAGAATGCCACGCCCATTTTTCTATTTTCAGCTCAGTTTTTTTTTCGTTTTTTTTTTTTTTTTTTCTTTCAGCACTCTTTTGAGTCTGCTTAGTACTGCCAATTGTGATGGAATTTTAAGCGAACACACACGAAAAGTAGCATTTATAGAGAAAGTTTCCTGGCATCACTGGCTCACTCCAACAGGCGCTGCTGTTGGTGGCCACCCTTTGTTCTTTATTTGTCTTCGCTTCACGCCCGGTTTTTTCAGCCTTCGATTGGAATGGGTCGTCAAAATTGAAACGTCAAAAGACTTGGCGCGTTTGTTTTTGTGATGGTGCTTGATTATTATTTAAATGTTTCGGTATTATTTTTCAAGTGAGTAACTTACTAATGTGCAAAAGAACATGTTCCCGGTATTTGGAAGCAATTTCATATCTTGAGTGCTTTGAAAACGTTAGCGAAAGTGAAAAGATATTGTGGCGACTTTCGTTAAGCAGTTAAGCTCTCATCTAGCGTGTGGAAGTGTGTGCCAACAAAATGATGAGAAATGGTCTCGCAAAATAGAAATTGCGATCAAAAGTGCAATAAATTTGAATTTTTGGCCAGCAAGTGGCATACATCTTCGTGCTTACTTCAGGCGGTGCTGTTGCTGATAAGTTTATAGCCTTAATAGTATTTTTGGAGCTTTAATCGAGCCTCAAACTCTCAATATGATGAAGATAGGTATATTTTCCCTAATTTCTATAAGTTTTAGCATTTTTTTTCAACGTAAGCAGTTCATAACAAAACAGAGCAATCCTCTACCAAAACCGGAAATGGATTTTTTTCAGACTAGCATTTTAAATGGGCGTAATATTCAATGTTTGGCCCTTTTAAAATGTTAGTCTTGATTTAAAAATGTCACGAATGTTTCATGTATTAACATTGATAATCGGACCATTAGTTGCTGAGATATCGTCATAAGAAAATGGCGGGTTATTTTGGTGAGACTTAGAAAACTTCATTTTTCGTGTTTCTTTTTCTTAAAGCGGCTCTATCTCAGCAACCCGAGGTCCAATCTTCAATGTCTCTTAGACAATTTTATAGCAAATTTTCTGAACTTCTCAAAAAAACTATTTTTTAGAATTGGTCACTTATGGTCACTATTTTTAAAAATTGAAAAACTGCAAATATTTCGCTAAAATTAAACTTTCGGAGGCTATATCTTGAAAACGGAGCCCTTTATCAAAAAATCTGTAAAGTACTTTTCGATTGCAAATTCAATTTTGCATTAAAAAATAATGTAAACTTGTTTTTGTATAAAACTTCGATTTTTTTTCCAAAAATCACTATTTTTTCAAAAATTCATAACTTGGCGGCTGATTTTTTGCCCATGTTTCTCTATGGCTCAAAAGTTGCGGATTTTTGTCCCCTAAAACATATCAAAAAATCTCGAAAATCAAAAAGTACGTATTTTGAGAAATTGAGTTTTAGTGAAAAAAAAAGTTGATTAAAAAATCTGCAAATAGCTTATTTGGTCATAGGGAAGGCGCCCACAAAGTTTAAGTCAAATCAAAAAATACAAAAAAAATAAAAATAGTCGAAATCGGTCGATTTCGTAGAGAGTTGCTCACCATAAAAAAAAATGATTTTTACGGTTTTTGCATTCTTTAGAACATGGTAGTTTCTTCATTTTTTAAAGTGTAATTTTCATTTACTTCGAAAAGTTGTTATTTCTTTCAAATATGTCCAGTTCCTAGGAATAAAAGCAAAAATTATACATTGGGCTTTTGCTATTTTTCAAACATTCGCAGTTTCTTAATTAATGACCACGCCGTTCTTTGCGAAATAATTGGATTTCAAAATAAAACTGCAGAGTTTATACATTCATATTAAAAAAAAGGAATTTGAATTTTCTGACCACAGATCCGAAAAAAAATCTTCAAACCAAAAAATATATTTATTTTAATGTATTAAAATTTTTGACAGTTGCGCAACCGTTTTTTTCTGAATAAAATTGAAACGTGACTGCAAATATTTTGATATCATTTAAATTGTAAAACATGTTAAAAAGGCCTAAGATTGAGTAGCGTTCGAAATGTTTCTCAAAATGACCGTATGAATAATGGAGTAGCAAGGTAAAGAAAAGTAACTAAGAATTCCCTTTTTAAAGGTTTTAATATCTCGTGTAAGTTTGCAATAAGCCGTGTTAACCGTCATCGCACTATGGGGTATTTCCATATAAGCGAGCGGCCAAAAATATTTTTTTGCTTTTTTGTGACTTTTTTGTGTTGTTTGTACTTAGTATAATGAAAAAAAAAATGAATTTTGATATTTTTCCAAAAAAAAAGTTTGATTTTCGATTTTTTCATATATTTGAGGCCACATGCATTAAAGTGGTGAATTTTAATATTCTTGCTCTGTCTATTTGATGCACGGAATGGCGGTTTATGCTATGTTAAAGTTTCTGATTTACGTTCCATCTCCCTCCCCTTTTTCTTGAGTTAAAATCCACCTCTCTTTAAAGACCCCCCCCCCCTCCCCCTCCAACTAAAATTTAATTTTTGCGGTGTTTTAGAATTTTAGACGGTTTATTTTATGGAACATTGTATGGATTCTCGTCCACGTTTTTGGTTGATCCACTTGCAAAATTCACGTTTTCCACGATAAATTCTTCTAAATCAAAATCACTACGTGACCGATTGTCGTTAGATTACTTAAAATATGTACTTCTTCTATGGGCTTTTGTATACCTCGTTTTGAAGCTACAGAACAGCATGCGTAGTTTTTCCTCTGTGGTTTTTCCCTGAGTTGATCATGTGATGGTTCTGCAATGTTGTAATTCTTACAAATATACTCGAAAGCAGTTCTCACGTTTTCAGAATAGTGCTTCGTTATATCGTACAGGGACACTACGGTATTATTATCCATACTTTCAAAACAACACAACAACGAACTGATATAAATATACGACGAATCGTTTCTGTAAAATACTTAGAATAGGAATTTCTAATTTTATTCAACGTACCTAAGTACCAACAAAGTCATGAATATAAAATCAATTTAAAAACATACACAGCAGGTACGTCATTTCTGCCTCCGCAGGTAAATAATGTGATTTTAACCAAGCGTATACGCGAAACCATTAATTTTCTTGCATGAATCAAAATGTTCAAAATGGCATAACTCAAAAAGTGCACATAAGTGCACTTTGAAATTTGGAGACAAGTTAGGACATGGTTCAAATTTTAAGCTGCAAAATTTTCATATCGCACAAATGCACACAAAAAAAGTACCCCATTAACAAAGTTGAAAAAAACTAAATTTTGAATAAAAATCCATCTTTTTTGATTTTTATTATTTTTTTTAGCCTGTAAAAGTGTGTTTTGTGAAATTTTATTGAATAGTTGAATCAATTACCTTTCTGAATATATATAATGATGCAGGAAAAAATACATAAACAGCTACACAGTACAACTATGAAAAATAATTATTTTTTTGTCAAAAAAACATGTTTTTTCTTACCATTTTCGCCTTTGAAGGTCTGCAATTCAGTGAATTTTGAACCTACAACTTTCAAACTCCGGATTTTTCTTAGTTAGAATGTTTATTTTCGAAAAAAAATACAAAAAAAATAATTAGAGTATGTCGGTTTTTCGATTTATGGCCGCCTGAAACCCCATAGTGCATCGCTGCCTCCGAAATTTTTTTTTTTCTCTAAAGTAAATGGAATATTCACTGTTTTTCAGTAATGAGCATTTAAAGGATGTGCAGATAAACAATCTGAAGCATTTCTCAAATGAATAATTCGTAAATTAACTAAAACCGATCGGAAATGGCTTTATTTACAAATGGCACTTAAGACCTATTACAACAGAACTCGAGATATATTCCTAACTTTATACAAACAAAAATGCCAGGAAAAATAAGTTTCGTTCACTACGAACTTCAAAATTGCTTATGATATGATTGTTCCATAAATCGTACACACACAGGAAAGAAATGTTGCAAAAAATGCCTTCCGGCATTTGGTAAGAGAATATAGCATTTCAGTGAAAATATTCGTAAGCACGCTAAACATTTCCCTGTATTAATTTGGCAGCTTTCTGCTGCTTTTCGACTTGTTCGTTACAAGTTGTTACTACGTATTCGTACAGTTTTTCAGCAGATAATGATGTTTTTGTTTTGTCCCTTTGTAATTTTTACGTGTTCCTTTTAAAATCACAAAGTCAAAAATACTAGTTGTTGCTAACATTTGCAATTTAGCACGTCCTTGGATTTCCCAGTTAGGGTATAAAATTGAATTCGACACAACTTTTTATAATTTGTCTTCTATTTTTCTCGGTTAAATAACTCCAGTGCAAGATTACTGCTACATCCATTACCACCGGGCTGCTCCGTAAACACTCACATGAATCATTTCGTGGTCTGATTAATTCATCATCTAAAAACTCACACTCCATCCAGGGGCTCATTAAAATACCTAACCCTATTCCGGCGGAATCCATCCATCTGTGAGATTCACATGTGTGCGACGACGACGGCGTCTACATCGTCTCGAAGGATCCGGATGCAATGTTTTTTTTTTCTGGACCTGGGGAGAAAAAACAACCAAGATCTTTCGTCTCCGGTGGTGGGTTTAACTTTTTTGTTTACATCTAATTTCCGACCTCGAATTTGGCCCTTTTTGCCGCATGCTTGTTTTTATCTGGAAGTTAGGGAAGGCTGGCTGGTGTTTGTACTTACTGCGTAACGTGGAGTCGATAAGCTTGAAATGTGGTTGTTTTATAGGGTACCTGATCAATAACGGCGCCTGCCTTGTTCTATTGTAGAACGAAAGGTGCGGAACGAAAGCAATTTGATACAAGATTAGGTCATCTTACTCTAAACATACCAATCCCAATTCCAAACCCACCCAAAAGAACGGATCGCTTACTAACATTTGCGTACCAAATTGGATAAGTATAATGACTCTGTTTTTCGCCACTCCCGGCTGGTTTGAACGCTAAAACACATGTGTGTGGTTTGAAGGCAGCCCGTCAAGAGTCATGAATGGGGTTGGCGGCAACGAGCATCGTCTGGGGTCTCATCCCAGTCCCACAGACCAGATCGCACTCAACAGAAGTCAGAATGTAAACATATTTTTCCCCGGCTGCAACCAAACTCTCTTTCTCGCGCGAAGGATTTGTTGGAAGAGATGTTATTTTTTCACTTCACTTTTCCGCTACTTTACTGGCTAATGAATGAGTGTGGCAAGAATAAATGAATGGAAAAAGCGCGCTGCTGAATGGAAGTGGAGATTTGTGGTTCGGTATGTGGCTTGTACTACGCGCTCTGCTTTCCGACACAAATCTTCCAGTTTTGCGACTTTTCTCCGGACGGCGGCGCAAACATATGGTCCCAGCCTGAATGATTTCTGTGAAGTTTTTTTCGGGAAAAGGTTTGTGTTTTTTTGTTGCCCCGACGATTGATGCTTAGAACGCTCTTAAATCATTGCCTTTCGAGCGCATTCAAGCAGGAAGCCAGCAAAAGCCAGACTCGCAAACGGATTTCGCGGAACCATTTCATTAGCAGAGATCACCAGCCACTCAGTGAGAAACAGTGCCCAATGCCAGCGAGACGATTGATGATGGGCTGCTTCTGGTTTGGGCTGCTTCAACAGAACAGGCAGACCTTCACGCCCTAATTTTATGCTAAACAGCAGGAAGTTCCAGATTGTGAGCAACATATGCTAATTGAATGGCGGGTTGTTTGCGGAACTCTTGAATAAAAGAAGGAACACACATTTGAATGGAATGGAGTGGAGCGTTTTGACACAGATTTGCAACAAATGTGCAATCGTACAGAAGAAGGAAGTTGGGTTTTCAAGTTTTAGAAATGAGTAGAATACTTATTATGGCAACATTTCTCTACACAGAGCGAATTTACTAACGCCAAATCTTGCTTATCCTCATATCAACGTTGCGGTGCTACCTTGCCACACGTCGTTTTTTGACGTTCCGAGAAAAACGCGTTTTAATGTTTGACCTTGAATAAACAAAAACTAGAGCACGTTGTCCCAGAGTTTGGTTGAATTTGGTTGCCGGAGTCCCGTGTTATAATTACAATAGATTGCAGTAGTCGGAGAAGTACGAGTGTCAAACGCGTTCTGACCTGAAATCCCTTTGGTCAGTTGTCACACTTACAGCCATTTTCAGGGTGTGCCAAGGTAGCACGACTGGATTGAAACATCTTTCAAATTAAGAGTGACAATAATGCACACAGTTTTTTTGGTTTGTTTTGAATATCTCAGGATTGAAATCGCATTTCGGGGATCTGGAAAGGTCAAAAGGTGAGGCTTTGAAAGCTGTACAAAATGGCGTTGTTACTTAATTTGACCACAAAAATAATCGATGTGCGACAAGATAGCAAGATATAGAGCAATTCCAGCTCAAATCAGGATTTTTTTCTGGTACTTTTGTACCCGACCCTCTCCGATTTCAATGAAACTTTGTAGACATGTTATCCTAGGCCTATACAAGCCATTTTTGTGTATATGGAGCCAATAGTACTCGAAAATAACATTTGAGAAGGGCGTAAGGTATTTAAAAGTGTTTTATTTAGTAAATTAAAAATTACTGTATCTCGAAGCCGTTGCGTCGTATCAAAAAGTGGTCAAAGACAAACTTGTAGGAAATTGGACGGGCTTTCTGAAAAAAATACACTGAAACAAAAATACACGCCATATCTATGGGATTTTTTGATTTTTAAGTTTAAAACTTGGATTTAAAGGTCACGATTTTTTTTCGTTCAAAATTTTTGACGAAATAGCCTAAAATATAAACAAAAGACTGATGAAATATGGAGGATGGCATGTCTCTCCTAAAAAAATACAATAATCATTTACTAAAACTGTTTTTTTGAAAAGTGGTCTAAACGTCAAAATTTTTGAAAACCGGTAGTGGGAATCGATTCTCCAGACAATTTTACATAAAAGTCTCCATTTTGACCATTGTCCTATGTCCAATCCTTGGGAAGGTACAGCGGTTTTAAAAATGAAAATGTTGAAAAAACGTTTTTTTTTTTTGGTTTTTGGCAATTTCTATATGACAGACTTGGTTTTTCAGTCTCGTAAATATTTTTACCGGAAAGCTCGTCCAATTTTCCATAAGTTTGCCTTTGACAGCATTTCAATTGAATGTAAGGGCTTACAGATATAAGCTTAATTACATTGCTTACAACTGAAAATAAAATATTTTTTTCAGTGTGGTAGAAAACAGGATAGTAAATTTGATTACGTAAATATAAAAACGACATAAATCAAAAAGCTGTCAAAGGCAAACTGATGGGAAATTTTACGAGACTGAAAAACCAAGTCTGTCTTATAGAAATTGCCAAAAACCACCAAAAAACCCATTTTTTTCAACATTTTTATTTTTAAAACCGCTGTATCTTCCCAAGGATTGTACATAGGACAATGGTCAATATGAAGACTTTTATGTAAAATTGTCTGGAGAATCGATTCATACTACCGGTTTTCAAAAATTTTGACGTTTAGACCACTTTTCAAAAAAACAGTTTTAGTAAATGATTTTTGTATTTTTTTAAGGAGAGGCATACCATCCTGCATATTTCGTCAGTCTTTTGTTTATCTTTTAGACTATTTCCTCAAAAATTTTGAACGAAAAAAAATCGTGACATCACCTTTAAATCCAAATTTTAGACATAAAAATCAAAAAATCCCATAGATGTGGCGTGTATTTTTGTTTCAGTGTATTTTTTTCAGAAAGCCCGTCCAATTTCCTACAAGTTTGTCTTTGACCACTTTTTGATACGACGCAACGGCTTCGAGATAGAGTAATTTTTAATTTACTAAATAAAACACTTTTAAATACCTTACGCCCTTCTCAAATGTTATTTTCGAGTACTATTGGCTCCATATACACAAAAATGGCTTATATAGGCCTAGGATAACATGTCTACAAAGTTTCATTGAAATCGGAGAAGGTCGGGTACAAAAGTACCCGAAAAAATCCTGACTTGAGCTGGAATTGCTCTATATTCAATTTGAAAAATAACTGTCATATGCTAAGTATGGGTCTCGTGGCGCAGGGGTAGCGGCTTCGGCTGCCGATCCCGATGATGCTATGAGACGCGGGTTCGATTCCCGCCTTATCCACTGAGCTTCTATCGGATGGTGAAGTAAAACGTCGGTCCCGGTTTCTCCTGTCTCGTCAGAGGCGCTGGAGCAGAAATCCCACGTTAGAGAAAGGCCATGCCCCGGGGGGCGTAGTGCCAATAGTTTCGTTTTTTTGCTAAGTGCAGTCATGATTTTTGTTTCGCTTGATTGATTTAAGGGGTTACATACATGTAAATTGGCCATAATGTGTGAAATTGGTTTAAACACAGCCGTACACTTTTTTAACCTGTTTTTGTAGGGAATTCCATACAACTTTGTCGAAACATTCCGAGGTAATTCCGTTTTTTTTTGTAGCAAAATGTGTTTTCTCTTATACTATCTATACAGCTCATCGCATTGTTAATAACTCATCAGGATCAGGAACTAGCCAAAAACACTATTTTCTCAGTCTGCAGAAAGATTAGCTGGAATCCCTTTGCTTTTTGTGAAGCCCATCCAATTTGACCTCACTAGTAAAAAAAACTACTGTTCTGGTAAAAAAATCTAATCGATTTTGTTTCTTGTAGGTTTGGACTTTTTAGAAAAAAATAGGCACGTGAAAAAAACCCTATTTTTAGAATTTAACTTTTTATGACTTAAAGTGTTACAACAAATCAACATATCAACATACTATCCAACAACATTCTGATTCCGAATCTTGGAATATTTTAACTCTTTTGACATCTTTTAAAAAAAAACGCATTTTCCACTGTAGGAAACTCGAACCGCTCCGTTCCGATTGTCGTTAACCTGATTTCATGCGTTCATCTGAATATGCAGCGGCAATTTTCGAAAAACCTTCTTCAGATACGCAGCAGCAGTTTTTTTTTATTTCTCAAGTGCCATGATGGCACTGCCATCACCCCAACTCTTCATTCCGAACGAAATAAAACAAAATATTAAGTAAATTGACGCGCACCTGAGCTAAAAATACCGAGTCATCGTTCAACGAAAGTGTAGTCCTACGCAGCCGAAAAAGATGCTGGGAAGAAAAATTTGGAGAGAAGCAAAAAAAACAGCCAGCTCATCTCCTCAGGTGTTAACGCAAGTGTGCGACCGACGACTGAGAAAAGCGACAAAAGAACAATCTCATTTTTCTTCACCTTGGGACCCTCTTCTCCTCACACAGTAAGACAAGGTTTGGCGCCGAATCGCCCGTAGGAGGGCGTTGAAGTTCTTTTCTCATCACCTTCGCAATACAACACAAGCAGCAAGCAAAGAGTGTCCGAAAACAGTTTCTGGGATGATTTCTGGATTATTTATCTGCTTCAATATTAGGACTAACTGCGTACCACCAGCATCACCACCACCATTTGGGCACGGTTGACCAGCGAACGTTTTGATCTAGCTAGAAGTTATCGCATCTTCTTGAGTTGGGTTGAGATTTCTTTGATTCCTTTGCCTATTTTGGTCAGTCTGGCTGATGAAGAACCATTAATTGAAGACAGTCCGGCGGTTTCTTCAAATATTTAGGGATAACCACAATGCGCGCTCGGAATAGTCCACAAAGTGATGCTTCTGTGAGAACGTGGTACACGGTAATGATGGCTTAAAAGGTGCCATTAATGTAGCATCGAGGGGTCGGTCGATGGTTTTTTTTTCAATTGGAGTTCGAAACAAATTTTACTATATTTTCTCAGTTTGTTTTGTATTTTTCAAAGTTTATGGCCCTCTTCCCCCCCCCCCCCCCCTCATTTAAAAATTGGTTCGAAAAATCAGGGGAAATTATTTTTCATAAAACTGGAAAATTTCAATGGAAATAGAAGTCTCTCAATCTAAAACGCCTTTTTCTGCATTGATAATCATATTTAACTTATTTGAGCTTGTTCAAAAATATTTTGAACTTTTATGAAATTACAATGTTCAGCACCGCAAAAACCTTTTTTCGCACAACAAATTTTCGTCAATACATAAAATTTTTGAAAACTTACGATTGCAAAACAACTGGCCAGGTGTATAATACTTTAAATAGTAGTTTATGCAACAAGTTGCAAAAAGAGGATTTTTTCAGCACGAGTCGTACATTTTCACCGAGTTGGATAAATACGAAGAGTGCTGAAAAAAATCAAGTTTTGCAACGAGTTCCATACAACATTTTTTGCAATTCCAAAAAACACACACTGAGTGAAATTTTATGTCAAATTTTCATGTATTTTGTCAATAAATCGTTTAAATCAAAAAATGTTGAAAAGTGTTACTTTTCGAAACAAGTGCAGAAAAGTGCAACTTTTCAGCACCTATTTGAGTGCTGAAAAGTAGAACTTTTCAGCATTTATTTTGAAAAGTGTTGCTATTCGATTCTGTTATTTTTGGTGCAGAAAAGTAGGCTATTTCGTCGTTCAACAATGACAGGAAAAGTAAGTAGTTTCACGACGGAATTGCAAAAAAAACATTTTCATTCATGTGTTGAAAGTTGAAACCGTGGCCTGTAATTTCAATGTTGTAACTTTTTTTTCCACTCGAATCTTATTTTTTCTTGAATCAAGGTCAGAGTCGAGGGACATAAAGTTCAAAAAATATATGCAACGGCCTAACTGTGTGTGGAATTTCCATGAGTTATTGTTTTTGATGGCAAAAATGCCATATTTTAAGCCCCAAGTGCCTCAAGTTGGCACAAATGTCATTTGGCAGTGCTGCCATATTTTTGGGTTTCCCTGATTTTTTTGAAATATGGATAGCAAAAGAAATGTCAAATTCAAATTTGTAATCTTTTTTTTTCAGAAATTGTGCACGTTTTAAGTTAAATCCACTACATTGTTGTTTTAAAATACTTGGCAATTTCTGAACAAAGAAGTCACCAAGCTTGAGCAACCTTGAAATATATTTGTTTATATCTAGAACAGTAAGTTTCTAGGGAAATTCTCTGCCAACTCACACAGCAGTTGCCCCTACCCCCATCGATTGGCGTAAAACTTTAACTTAAAGTGTAACTTTCAGCCGAAAAGCGTTTTTTTATCGGAAAAAATACAAAATTTGTTTCAAAAATGATTCCATTTTCCGTTCCATGCCTCGGTTTTGCACTGCCCCGGTTTTGATTCGTTCAGCTGCTTCGGTTAAGCACAGTCCAGTGCTTAACTGAAGCACAGAGCTTATGGGATTTTGGTTATATGGGAGACATTAGCATTAATCGTTTGAAAAATCATGCAAACATTAAACAATTATAGTGCTTCGGAATCAGGATGAATTTAAATTCTTACAATATGGGTATCAAACGATAGGAATTTTTTTCATACATATCGAATGTAATAACAACATTTTTTGAAAATACTCAAAATTTTCACAAAACTACCTATTTTCGTAACAATACTCAAAATTTCAGTTTTTATAATATGGGTATCAAATGATCGGGATTTTTTCATTCATTTCGAATGTAATAACAATTTCTTTGGCAATACTCAAAATTTTCACAAAACTACGTATTTTCGAAAAAATACTCAAAATTTCAGTTTATACAATATGGGTATCAAACGATTGGGATTTTTTCATTCATTTCAAATATAATAACAATATTTTTTTGGAAAAAATCCAAATTTTCACAAAACTACGTATTTTTTGAAAACTATTCAAAATTAAAGTCTTTTACAATATGGATATCAAACAATCGGATTATTTCATACATCTCGAAAGTTATTTAAAAAAAATACTCCAAATTTTCACAAAACAACGTATTTTCGCAAAACTACTGAAAATTTCAGTTTTACACAATATGGGTATCAAATTATTGGGATTTTTTCATACATTTCGAATGTTATAAAAAAAATTAAAAATCTCCAAATTTTCTCAAAACATGCGTTTGGAGTATTTTTTTGAAAATACGTATTTTTGTGAAAATTTTGAGTTTAAAAAAAATGTTATTACATTCGAAATGTATGAAAAAATCCCGATCGTCTGATACCCATATTGTAAAAACTGAAATTTTTAGTATTTTTTTCAAAAATGCGTAGTTTTGTAAAAAATTTGGATACTTTCAAAATATGTTGTTATTACAATCGAAATGTATGAGAAAATCCTGATCGTTTGAAACCCATATTGTAACATTCGAAATGTATAAAAAATCCCGATCGTTTGATACCCATGTTGTAAAAACTGATATTTTGAGTGTTTTTTTTTCCAAGATACGTACTTTTGTGAAAATTTTGAAATTTTCAAAAAAATGATTTGACATATGAAATGTATGAAAAAAAAACTGATTATTTGATACCCATATTGCCACAACAATATATTTTTGGTTTATTTAGAGAAAAAAAAATGCATTTTCAAAATACAGAAAAAATACGTATTTTTGTGAAAATTTTCATGATATTATAATTTAATGGATAGCTGACATCATCCTGATTCCGAAATACTATAATTTTTCGATGTTTGCATGATTTTTCGTACGATTTTAGCCAATGTCTCCCATATAACCAAAATCCCATAAGATCTGTGCCTCGATTTTGCATTCCCCATATGCGGTGCTAAACCGAGGCATGTCTGTAACTGTAAAAAAATGAATGCAAATTCAATGTACTTTTCAAAACTCTAATAACCCAGAAGGGCAATTTTTTAACCTATAACATATTTAAAATTTCTTTAAAATTTCTTGTTTTTTTTTTCTTGCATTGCAGGGTATTTTTTAGAGTGTAACAATGTTTTAAAAAGATGCAGAACAGACAATTGCGAATTTTTTGATATATGAACATAAGGGGTTTGCTTGTAACCATCACAAGTTATCGCGATTTGACAAAAAAAAGTTTTGAAGAGATGCTCGTCGTTGAGCCTGGCCGTTCAAGGTCACCGTGACAGCACGAGCCACGAAACAAAAAGAACCGGAAACAGTAATATCAAAATCTTAGGCAGTATCATTGCTAAACAGCTATCCTAATAATTATTTTTGTAAAAAGAAATCATTGGCTTTTGGCCAAATTCTCGTGATAAATTTGGCCTTTAAATTTGTATTTCCTTAATATTTTATAAATAGGGAAAATACAGGTGTGTGGTGTGTGACTAACGAGAGTTCAACAACTTAAATCAAGTCAATGAATTACATTTCCAAGATAATCCAGTTGTAGAACCCCTCGTCCAAGATCTTGATCTTGATCCTAAACATCACTGTCCTCGGTGTTACCCCGCGGTTCAACTAATCACCGATTCGACCAGTCCATCCTCGGACAACAAACGACGATGATGTTGTTTATTACACGTTAAATCATATTAAACTTTCATTATAGGTGTTAATAAATTGTTCCCGCCATCATCGTCGTCGTCGTCGGTCGCGGTGATCACGCTGCTGGGAAGCGTCAAAAACTCCTCCGACCAAGAAAAACATCAAAAAACGACTCAACGACGAACGTGATGATGAAGGAGGTGGAACGGGATGATTGGGGAAGCCAAATTAGAGCTGAGATTGAGTTGCTTGTGTAGTATCTGGCCAAGTTACGGCTTTGATCGGGATGGGTGCGACCTCTCAGTCTCTTCAGTTCATGGCCCACCGATTGAAAACGACGATGATCGTCATTATTTACCATTAATTTGAGCGGCGACATACTCAGAACCATTTGCACCCTGGACCTTGAACTCTGGGGAATCTAAACGATTCTATAGATGATGGTAACGTAAATTGAGGATCTAGACGTTAAACCATGGTATTGAAAAGTAGTCCATCTTGACAAAAAAAATCATGATCACGACGATATAACTCGCACGTGCACTTTGAGCAAAATTTAGTTAAGAATGCCATTTTGGGCAGCTATCAATGCCTCACCTTTTGATCCCAAAAAATCGATTTCAATCCTGAGATATCCAATAAAAACCAAAAAAAAACTTCGTGCATTGTTATCACTCTTCATGCACGAAGAGACCGGCTGGGGCAAATCCAAGAAAATCTTGGTTAATTTAACTAAAAGTATGGGTTAATTTTTTACACCGCTTTTTTTCAACAATCGATTGTTGATTTTGTTAACCCGAAATTGCTGACCACCAGTAACTAAAAAAATAGTTGGAATTGCCATTTTTGTTGGTTAAATGGCCGAAAAAAATTCTAGCAGTCGACAGCTAGAATATTTTTTTTTTCAGAAAATTAACTAAAAAATTCTTGCTTTTATCTGAAATATAGTGGAATATTCTGTTAAAAACTGGCTCAATACGTAAAAAAAACATTCAACAGATCTGTGAGTAAAATAACAATCAAAGTGGAACGAAAACCCAGAAAAGTATGACCGAACTTGCAAGCTATTTGAATTTCAGGCATTTAATCACGCAAATAACATTCCAAAAGGGTGTAGCTCCAAATCATCACTGTTTACACGAAATTTGATTTCAGATTCGGATTCAGCGGCCAAAATTACTATAAGAAAGCATACCCTGACCTTTGCGACACATGCTTGCAACATCGTGTAATTAGTAGGCCTTGCTTCTGCTTGGCACTTTTTTTCTCACTAAAACTCAAATATCTCGGCTCTGGAGTGTCGAAATTGCATTTTCTCAGAGGGAAAAATGTTCGCCTGCATGTATTGGTTTTACTGGAAAAAATAGGCTACCCTAAATTAAATGAGCATTTCTGAAAAAAGTTTCGAAAAAATGCGATTATTTCGACGTAAATCCGCCTGGGAGAGTCCAAAAACTTAGGTTTTGGTCCAATATTGATAGTGCATCTTAATCTATGGACAAAAACCTATCGTTTAAAGATAATACTCACCAGATCGAATACGTTTTTGTATTGATTCCAAGCGATTTTAGAAAATTTGTTTAAAAAAAGTAACTTTTTTAAGTAAATTGGCTAGGGGGTGCGAGAAAGTATTTTATAATTTTTTCTTGTCTAAGAAAACATTGTTCCTAACATCATAATCTATCATTTAAGAAGTGAGCACCTGAAATTCCTCGACATGACCTCAAAATGGGACAGGCTACTGACCAACTACCGTAAACATTTCGTCACTTGTGTGCTATCTTGTGACACTTCCTATCTTTTTACAGCAGACGTGTCTCAAGATAGCACACAAGCGACGATTTGTAATTCTAACTCAGGACTCCGTCAATCAAATTAAATCCAAATTAAAGACAATGTACATATTAACCAGTCAAACACAACGTGCTTGTTATTGTTCACATTGCGTGCTCTAATTTTTGTTTATTCAAGGTCAAAAATTAAAACCCGTTTTTTTCAGGGAACGTCAAAAAGCGACGTTCGACAAGATAGCACGACAACGTCAAGTTGCTTAGAATAAATCTCTGCCATTCGAAATCGTTTTGAACCCGAACAAAACGTCTACCGTACTCGAACACTTGAACATTTCAAAATGGTTCCTCCGCAGCAATCATCAAAAGCCCTTTTGCTGCAATCCCATTCTCCACGGAACCAGTGACCCCTCTGCACGGAATCCCATTCATAGCACCTGGGGGTTTCCTTTCCACCGAAACACAACAAGAATGAACGTGCAAACCATCGACGAGTGAGGACGAGGAGGCGTTCCCGGGGTATGTTTTACAAGTGCCCACCAATATCCAAACCCACCCACCTTCCCATCCAGGTCCATATTGTTTTGCCAAGTTATGATTTAAGGACTCTTTCGAGTGGGATTGGTTCTGCTTGGTCTTTTGCCGGCTTTCATCACCTCTCGAGATTCGTGTCGGGGGGTACAAACCCGGTCAATGATTTACGACCCCCATTTGCTGGCACTTGAAACCGGGGTCCGAGAGAATTGCTGCAACAACCTGTGCCATCGCTCTCATCACCAGAGTGCTACCCGTCGTCGTACGAGAAAGGTAACGCCAAAAAAGGTCCTTTGCTAATCCTCGTAAATCCGCTTTTTGCCGGGTCTTTCTCTCTCTGTTACCGCGCAGGGTCTTACTTTTATGAGCCCTCTCGAGTTTCATTGTTTCCTCAAGTGGATATTATGATAGCATTGGATTTGAACCTATTCTTCGGGGCCTCAAAATTTCAAGTGCCTGATGTGCCACACAGTGGAAAGGGTCGCCACAGCCAATTCACCTGTTTTGTCCCTTGCAACCGTAACACATTTGAACAACTTTAGCAAACGTGCGCCAGGTAGAGGGAACTTGTCAGAAGGACTCTAATTATAGGTCCTTTTTTTTGCTGAGTTGCAAGTTGCGCGCTCTCGTTTGTCCTTTCCATCATCTTTTTCGCGCTCTTTTGACTAATGTCCAAGCCATTTGGCAAGATGAATGCCTCGAAGCGGTCCGAATTACACCTAGGCACTGTTCAGCAAATTCCGTATCCTTTTGCCTTTTTGCCAAGGGGAGGCAAAAAATGCACCTTCTGCGGCATGTGCTTCTCTGGCGGTGCCATCTGTGACTGTGCGGAGATCCTAGGACCACCTTTGCTCTGCCTTTTCCATCAGGCTCAGGGGCTATCTTGCCTTTCATCTAACAGTTCTAATCGGTCTGAGGGGAGCCGGAACACCGCAATTGCGTCTTTCGGGTTTAATTAAACGCAACAAATTGCGAACCATCTCCCAGTCCAGCTCAGCAGCGTTGCTCGTTTGCATTTTGGCATTTTGGATGGAGAGCAGTTTTAGTGGTTGAGCACATGTGGCACAAGTTGTGGGACGCTTTGCTTGGGAATGCAAAAAAAAACACAAAGGTGTTTTGGATGTTTCTATTAAATTATCTTCATAAATGAATAATGTGATATTATTCGGATTCGGTGGTGTAGTGGCTAGCGTGGTAGTCCCTCACCCCAGTAAGGCCTAGGTTCAATCCCAGACGGACCTAGTGGCATTTTTCGAGACGAGATTTGCCTAACCACACCTTTTATCGGATGGAGAAGTAAAACGTCGGTCCATTTGCGTAAAAGAGGTTTTGGGTGACTCACCACACATAAACTTCGGACGCCTAGAAATGAGCAGAAACTTGCAACAGAGACCACAAAAGATCCGAGGGTCGTTAAAGTGGATTGCTTAGCTTTTTTCGAGGCTTTTTTGCTATTATAATAGCAAAAAAGCCTAAAATTTCTTTCGGAATCGAGATTAACATCCTGTAAGGTAAAGATAGTTTTCTTATATTTAATGTTGACGAAAAATATGATCTGTCTTGCAAAAAAAAATCACCGATCGATCTATACATTTGGGAAATTCTCTACAAACTCACACGAAATCGGGAAAAGTTGCCCCAACCCCCCTTCGATTTGCGTGAAACATTGGTTACTTTGGTTACTTTTATCTTTGATCACGAATCCGAGGTCCATTTTTGATATCTCTTGACGGAGGGGTTGTACGACCCCTTTCATTTATGAGCATGCGAAAAAAGAGGTGTTTTTCAATTATTTGCAGTCTGAAACGGTGATGATATAGAAATTTGGTGTCAAAGGGACTTTTATGTGAAATTAGACGCCCGATTTAATGGCGTATTCAGAATTCCGAAAAAAAAACTTTTTTTTTCATCGAAAAAACACTAAAAAAGTTTTAAAAATTCTACCATTTTTCGTTACTTGACTGTAAATTTTTTTGGAACATGTCATTTTAAGGGAAATTTAATTTAATTTAATACTTTTCGAATTTACATTGACCCATTTTTCATTTAGAACCATTTTTTTCATTTTAAAATTTCGTGTTTTTTTCTAACGTTGCAGGTATATTTTTTAGTGTGTAATAATGTTCTACAAAGTTGTAGAGCAGACAGTTAAAAAAAATTATATAAAAAAAAATTATAAAAAAAAAATATATATATATATATATATATATAAATATAAGGGATTTGCTTATGAACATTACGAGTTATCGCGATTTTACGGGAAAAAGTTTTGAAAAAGTTGGTCGTTGTCGATCATGGCCGTTCATCGTCACCCGCTACTGTCATCGACGACGAAATAAAGAGAAACGCAAAATGTAACTTTTTCAAAACTTTTTTTCGTAAAATCACGATAACACTTGATGTTTATAAACAAACCCATTATTTTTATATATCAACATTTTTGTAATTGTCTGCGCTACAACTTTGTAGAACATTTTCACACTCTTAAAAATAACCCTGCAAAGTTAGAAAAAACACGAAATCTTAAAATGATTTTTTTTGTTCTACATGAAAAAATGACCCTTCCGGGTCAATGTAGATTTGAAAAGTTGTTTTTCTCGATGAAAAATAAGTTTTTTTTGAAATTCTGAGTACGCCATCAAATCGGGCGTCTAATTTTACTTAAAAGTCTTTTTGGCACCAAATTTATACCTCATCACCGTTTCAGGCTGCAAATTATCGAAAAACACCTCTTTTTTCGCATGCTCAAAACTGAAAGGGGTCGTACCGCCCCTACGTCACGAGATATCAAAAAACGGACCTCGGATTCGTGATCAGGGACAAAAGTTACCCCGTAGGACAAAGTTTCACGCAAATCGAAGGGGGGTCGGTGCAACTGTTGTGTGAGTTGGCGGAGCATTACCCATTTGATAGTCGAATCTAAATTTAAAAATAAGTCGGTAACCGTGCCTTGAGTCAAATCAAAAACTGTTTTGAAAATGTCTCAACATGATTTTCAACACAGGAAACTACTTTCTCAGCTATTTCAATTGAGTCTATTTCCATTGAAATTGTGTCCCCTGATTGTTCAAGCCAATAGTAAAGAGAGGAAGGGGTTCCATAACATTCAAAAAATATTTGCAACGGCTTAAACATCATAACAAAATTAAAGTTTTTTGGGAAAATAAAAAACAAAATTGATACCGCTCATAATCCGTTATGACAGTCCCGAAACCCCAAACAGTATTCCTGGAAACATTTTAGACGACCGATTCGATGAAATAAATGATTGATTCGAATCAATATGTAACACAGGTAGCATCCCATCATCGCCGGCGACTATCAACGCCAAATTGGATTCATTCATTAGAGGCAGCGATGTTTTCACATTATCGTCGCATAAACCGGGCGGCTCCCAAAAATTATCCGTCTGGAACCCGGCGGACCCATATTTTGCCATCCTTTTTTAATATGACTTAAATTAGGGGGGATTGGGAAAAATTAGGAAAATTTACAGCGAAATCAGAAAATTATATACCCACGCGATGCAACGCTTTGGCCTTTGATGACTATGACGATGACGACGAAGAGAACGACGAGAAGGCCAACCTGAAAAAAAAGCTTCAACGGAGATTCTGCTGGCCGTACGCCCCCAAGCGAACCACGCCGTGGCCGTGGCAGAACTTGCCAGCGCCTGGATGCAATTCCCACAGACGTGCGCGGCCGCACACTTCTTATTCTTGTTGGGGTGGTTGTTGAAATGCAATTAATACCCGGACTAATCTGTTTCGGGGCACCACCGCCGCCGCACTGATTTGGGGGCTGCCACTTGGTCACGATACTCGAAGAAGCGGCCCTTTTTCAGCCTCTGATGGCCAGTTAGTGGAACCAAGCTGCATTTTGTCAATAATTTTGAATCATTTTTACGGCAACGAATCTTGGTCAATGCTACCGCAGAGAACCATTCTGGTGCTGTAAGAATCTTTCGGAAGAACCGTCACGAGTTCCCGGAGGGTCTATGCTTCATCGGCTAAGAGATGATGACTTCTCACACTGAAACTGCTGACTCCTTGCTGGTCAGGCAGATGCTGCGTGGGCATCGAAGGTGCACTGATGGGGTGGATAATATCGAGTTGTTATTCTGTATCAGAACCTTAATCCATCTCATTTTGCAAAACTTGGCAAATATATTTAAGTAGGTAGGTATTGGATATGTAAATTGACAAGTTTTCTTACAAAAACCACAATTTTTAAAATCTTCCAGAATTTTGAGAATAATTTTTTTCAAGCATAACTCAAGCATGAGCATGGTTGACTGCCAATGAGCTGCTAGTTAATACCGGCGCCCTCCCAAGAAGCCTGCTGTTCAACAAAAAGGAAGAATGTTAGTCCGATTATTGAAGTTGCAGCACATAGTTTTCCGCTGTTGGCATCGCTTGAGACCGTTGAACCCACAGCATCTCCTTTAAACATCACATGATATTTTTTCTGGTTAGTAGGATAAGTACTGGCTTTTCGATGCCTCCCGTTCAACGATTCTATGGGGAGGACTTCCATAACCAATCCGTCGTTGAGACCTCCAATGCTATGGGAAGGTCTTTCTAATTAAAACACCAAAACACTCGCCGTCGGAGCCGAAGTCGGAGTTATCTCAAATTCAACAAAAAAATGTAATTTTTTTAATTGTTTAGTATTTGCTATTAAACAGCATAATTTACAAAACTTCTTATATTATGCCATTATGTTTTTGAAGCTATTTATTGTGATTGGAGCGCTAAATAAATAAATAAACAATATTGGTTGTGTAGTCAGAATTGATTGTTGACTGCTTCCTTTTGCCTGTATTTATGTACTCTTTCAATTTAAATATTACCAAATTTAATCCAGTTCTTCCTGAAAAATGTAAAAAAGGCATCTTTTACCCCAATAACGAATGTCTTGATGGTTTGAAGTAAATTATTTTTCAGGCAAAAAGTTACGAGTTACATAAAAAGATTAAAAATAATAATCAATGTTTGTGAAAATCGGAAAAAATCACTGACAGCATAACTCTTCTAACACACAATCAACGATCAAAAAAATCGATTATCTTAATATATACTATTTCTCTACTAAAATTTGAGAATGTTGACCTTTAAGCAAACTGTGTTGATATCGTTGCAAATTATCGTTAAAAAACTAACTTAATCCACCTATGTGGTTGGAGCCTTCCTCACAACAATGGCTGTACACAAGTTTCATCAATTTTTTAGATCCGGCTTCCAAAAAGTACATCGATATCACTTAAGTGGCCATATCTCGAGACAGGGTTGCCAGATCTTCAATGTTTTGCACTCGTTGGAAAGGTCTTTTGATAACCTAACCAACAATGGGTCGGATAGTGAATCCGTACATAGTTTACATACATTTAAGTGAGATCCGGCTTCAAAAAAGTACATCAATATCACTTAAGTGGCCATATCTCGAGACAGGGCTGCCAGATCTTCAATGTTTTAGACTCGTTGGAAAGGTCTTTTGATAACCTGACCAACAATGGGTCGGATGGAGGATCCGGACATAGTTTACATACATTTAAGTGAGATCCAGCTTCAAAAAAGTACATCAATATCACTTAAGTGGCCATATCTCGAGACAGGGTTGCCAGATCTTCAATATTTTGGACTCATTGGAAAGTTTTTTTGATAAGTTAACCAACAATAGGTCGGATGGTGGATCCGGACATAGTTTACATACATTTAAGTGAGATCCGGCTTCAAAAAAGTACATCAATATCACTTAAGGGGCCATATCTCGAGACAGGGTTGCCAGATCTTCAATGTTTTAGACTCGTTGGAAAGGTCTTTTGATAACCTAACCAACGATGGGTCGGATAGTGGGCCGGACATAGTTTACATACATTTAAGTGAGATCCGGCTTCAAAAAAGTACATCAATATCACTTAAGTGGCCATATCTCGAGACAGGGTTGCCAGATCTTCAATGTTTTGGACTCGTTGGAAAGGTCTTTTGATAACCTAACCAACGATGGGTCGGATGATAGACCCGGACATAGTTTACATACAGTTAAGTGAGATCCAAATATATGTGAAAACACATTTTTATACATAACTTTTGAACTACTTATCGAAACTTCAATCTGTATAAAACTCGATCTATGGGACCCTAAACCAAGTCGAATGCAACAAGTTCGGATCAAATCGGTTCAGCCAGTGCCGAGAAACATGAGCTAGTTTGTTGGTCACATACATACATACACACACATACACACACACATACACACACATACACACACACATACACACACATACACACACACACATACACACAGACATTTGTTCAGTTTTCGATTCTGAGTCGATATATATACATGAAGGTGGGTCTACGACGTTTTTATACGAAGTTCATTTTTAGAGCAGGATTATAGCCTTACCTCAGTGAGGAAGGCAAAAATCTAAAGATTTCGGTACCAAAAAGGACTTAATAAAATTTGTATAGAAAACTAACTTAATCCACCTATGTGGTTGGAGCCTTCCTCACAACAATGGCTGTACACAAGTTTCATCTATTTTTTAGATCCGGCTTCCAAAAGGTACATCGATATCACATAAGTGGCCATATCTCGAGATAGGGTTGCCAGATCTTCAATGTTTTGGGCTCGTTGGAAAGGTCTTTTGATAACCTAACCAACAATGGGTCGGATGATGGACCCGGACATAGTTTACATACATTTAAGTGAGATCCGGCTTCAAAAAAGTACAAAAATGTCACTTAAGTGGCCATATCTCGAGACAGGGTTGCCAGATCTTCAATGTATTGGACTCGTTGGAAAGGTCTTTTGATAACCTAACCAACAATGGGTCGGATGATGGACCCGGACATAGTTTACATACATTTAAGTGAGATCCGGCTTCAAAAAAGTACATCAATATCACTTAAGTGGCCATATCTCGAGACAGGGTTGCCAGATCTTAAATGTTTTGCACTAGTTGGAAAAGTATTTTGATAACCTAACCAACAATGGGTCGGATGATGGACCCGGACATAGTTTACATACATTTAAGTGAGATCCGGCTTCAAAAAAGTACATCAATTTCACTTAAGTGGCCATATCTCGAGACAGGGTTGCCAGATCTTCAATGTTTTGCACTAGTTAGAAAGATCTTTTGATAACCTAACCAACAATAGGTCGGATAGTGGACCCGGACATAGTTTACATACATTTAAGTGAGATCCGGTTTCAAAAAAGTACATCAATTTCACTTAAGTGGCCATATCTCGAGACAGGGTTGCCAGATCTTCAATGTTTTGGACTCGTTGGAAAGGTCTTTTGATAACCTAACCAACGATGGGTCGGATGATGGACCCGGACATAGTTTACATACATTTAAGTGAGATCCGGATATATGTGAAAACACTTTTTTATACATAACTTTTGAACTACTTATCAAAACTTCAATCTGTATAAAACTCGATCAATGGGACCCTAAACCAAGTCGAATGCAACAAGTTCGGGTCAAATCGGTTCAGCCAGAGCCGAGAAACATGAGCTAGTTTGTTGGTCACATACATACATACACACACACATACACACACACATACACACAGACATTTGTTCAGTTTTCGATTCTGAGTCGATATGTATACATGAAGGTGGGTCTACGACGTTTTTATACGAAGTTCATTTTTAGAGCAGGATTATAGCCTTACCTCAGTGAGGAAGGCAAAAAATGAATCACAGGATCTAAAAAATATTATTAAAATATTAATAATTTTCCCATACTGTATGCCTCATGCCAATATGACGGAAGGTGATTTTCATTGTAACTCAATGTACCAAAAAAAAATTCTTAGATAGGTAGGTACATAAAAGAATCTTCATTTGAAATATCCGTGACCTAGAAAATATTTTTCGAGTGGTTTTTTGTTTTTATCCAATTTTTATCCAATTTTAAGTACATTTTTACAATTTACTTACAAAACTGAAAATGCTTTCAAAACTGGAGATATTTTTTGATTTAGTTTTGAGATTCGAACTTATTTTCCTCGAGAAAAACATGACACTTAGAGCAAAGTTTAATAATCCTATTTATCAATAATAATAATAGTTAACTAACTTTTGAAACATTTAAAAATATGTGGAGTTGGAGTCGGAGCCTACCATTTGTTGAATGCTGGAGTCGGAGTCGGAGTCAGAGTCGGCTAGAGTTGAAAGGCCAGAGTTGGAGTCGGATTCGGAGTCGGTTGGAGCCAGGGGGTAGCGAAGAAGCCGCCATCTTGGAAGTTCAGATAACAAACACTAAGAATCAGTATTATACATATTACTTTGGTAACACGAAGTGTGTTATCCTGGTTAAACTCAAAAGTATCATGCAAATGTGTTAAACCAAACTGAAAAAATGTGTAATGCCGATTCTTAGTGTACGGGTGCACTGTTTGATCGACCCAAAAGAAAAAAAGCAAAAAAAGTTAAACAGAAACATCACTTTTTTCGATATGTATTTTCAGCCAATATTGGGATGGAATCTCCAAGGATATGATAGAATTTACCATCAGCAACACAATTCACGTGTTTTTTCCAGATATTTATCGTTTGAATTGCGGGAAATTTGAAAATCAAAAACCCAAACAATGATTTGTTATGGGCTACCATTTGACAGTTAGTGCTTTTGTTGTGGGCTCTCATTTGACAACCGTGCTAATGTCGACTGTTGTCAGTTTGCTTAGGTCGGAATAGGGTCGCCATCCCCCCGGTTGGAGCTGAAAGCCGGAGCCGGAGTCGGAGTCGGAGTCGGAATCGGCTAATCTGAGAAAGCCGGAGTCGGAGTCGGAGTCGTTTTAAATATGACCCGACTCCGCAGCCCTGCCTTTTAGTGACGTGAGGAAGGCATAAAGGGTTAACTTTGTTCTGGGAAATCAAAAAGGCGTTTTAAAATAGAACAACATTTCATATTCAATGCTTATTTTAAAATGTGAAGCATTGTTTAAAAAAGCCCTGTTCATTATTTCTGAAGTTTATAGTTTTCACTCTTCGAGTTGCTTTGAATACAAACTTATCTATCAAACTCAGAATGATAAAAAGTCATTCTGTTAGTTTTAATTAGTAATTTTCAAGTTGCAAAAAAATCTAAAATATCAGCTGTGCTGTGAAAACTGATACGTTGTAAGTAAAAATTAATCAATTTTCAATATTGTTTAGAGAGTACGGTAAAAGATATGATTTTGTGTAAGCAAATTAAAACACTATTTTTCGTCATTTCAAATGGATTGGTTCACTTCCAAGCTTAAGAAATCACCCAATTCATATTGGAGTGCATCATCGCAGCCGAACAAAACGAAACTTCCCAAATTGGTCTTTGATTGTGGGAAGATTCCCCAGGCTAGAACCCAAGAACCGACCAGAACCGTCTGGAACCGCAATGTTCTGCTGCTTGTGCATCGTTGCTACTTTTCTAGTTGCCCAAATTTCAAAAAAAAGCTGCTGGGAAACCCACTTCGTTCGTGAGTGCTGCCAGGGGTTGTTTTGGGGTTTTCTGGTGAAACATCTGAATTATACTCCTGTGGACGTGGCTTGTTCTGCGCAGCCAAATCAACCCCCCTGCGGGTGATGTGTTCGTCTTTTAGAAGGGATAGTTTCACCGTCGTCAAAGGGTTTTGATGCCGGTGGCGATGATTTTTTTGGTTTTAGAAATCGTGTCCATTCACGAGATTTGGACAGCAGCTTGGTGGCAGGCAGGTGCATTTTTGAAATGATACTGGCTATTTTTTTGCTTAGTTTCAATTTTGCATACATTTTGGCTACATTTAAAACGCGATTAGTCGGAACTCGAGACTAATTTTCATGGTGGTATTTGTCTTTAGGTGGAAAAGAATGAGGCTGCCTCCTGTCCAGGCCATCGCCCAGCGAGGGGCAATTATGGGAAAGGTGCAAATCGTCACGCGAACCAACTGGCGGGATGTTTGTGTTGTTGTTTGTTGATGATGGACATGTGCAGTGGAACTTCAAAGGTCTAACCTTTTTGATCAGATACACTATTTTTTATTTTTTTTTTTTTTTTGTAATGTGAACTTGTTTGTACAAAAATGACAAAAAAAACTAAACTTAGGAGTCATTTGTTGTCATTATTAGATATCTATTTAATGAAGGTCAGTTTTGTGAAATTTCTTTTTGAATAATAATCTGGTTTCTTCATACGGTTATCTTAAAAGTGGGTTCAAATTTGCTCCTCACGATCCAGATTGTAGAGAGTACAACCCGGAAAACGCCAACAGTTTAACACATCAATCTTCGTTCCTCCATACAGGAAGTTCGATTCCAGCTGTGGAAATCCATGTTGTGTATCGCAGCTAAAAACGCTAAATCAAACAAACCGTTCGAAAAAGGGCTGTGTTTGTTTTGGGGCCCGGTCTTCAGAGAACCTGAAAACATTGCCGCGTTCGGTTGTTATGAAATTAGTGCCACTTAGCCGCGCGGTGCCAGTTTAACCAGATTCGTCGTGAAACAAGTGACTTTTTGGAAGAATTCCAATTTCGAAGCAAATGATTTCAACACTTCCACTAGGTTCTCCAGAAGGGTAAGGCACCATGTGTCGATTATTACAAACAGGCAAAAACGTGTTCGGGTTCGGGGGAGGTATACATTTCTGGATTGGGTTACACAACACTAGACCCTTTTGTACTTGCCTCCTCGGTGCAACAAGGCAATAACGCACACATTTGGAACAACTGGGGCCGAATGAATTGTTCAATAGAATGCGATTTAAAAACTTGTGCTGCAATTGGTAACAAGCAATACGAACAATCGATTGTACTATTCAGGTTGAAAGAATATAAAAATTGATTTACCATAAAAAAAACTTTATTCTTTAAAAAAGTGGGTTAATGTTGATCGATTTTGTTCATACAATTTAGAAGCTTAGGATATCTCTAGGAACAATATATATGTGTTGTAGTCCCACCTTCATGTATACATATCGACTCAGAATCTAAAACTGAACAAATGTCTGTGTGTATGTGTGTGTGTGTATGTGTGTGTGTATGTGTGCCCAAGTCGTATGGTTCGGTAAATGTCCCCCCGGAAGAACCTTCCCCAGGGCAATGGCCACTCCGGGTGTGGTAAATGTTCTTCCAATGTGGTCCCAATCCCATTGCCCCAAATCATTCTGGTTTCCGGTGACCTTCCTAACAATCTTCATTAGAACAGAATTCCTCCCAATTTGGTGCACATACTGTGTCATTTAATGTGTGCGTGTGTGTGTGAGCAATAAAATTATCACCGTGGATCCGTCTTTGACGAAACCTCGATAGGCACTGAAATTTTCTGAGGCTAAGTGCTAGCTTATATAGTTCGCATGAAATGTGGCAACAGTGGTGCCAAACTCTCGCGTGAGAGTTTTGCGAAAGCAGGAGAGGAAGCAACATTTGCCCCGTGCTTTCAGCCAATCAGCAGCCGGGATTTTTCTTGCATTCATTTTTTATTTTCATCTTTACTTTTAAGTACTTTCACAAAGTTTTATCAACTTTGTGAGGTAGTCAACTTGTACTTTAAGACTTCCCCTTTCGTTTGGTGGGTAAAACATAAAGATTGTTTGAATGGGGGGGAAGATATAAGCATTTGAAAAACGACAGAAAATCGTTACACTTTCGCTTTGCGAAATTTTGGATTGACAGTGCCCTTAGGACAAAGTTCTTTGTCAAAAAAAACCGGCGAGGAAAAACTAAACAACATTTTAACCAACGAAAAAGTCATCCGCTTGCTTGAGCACTGAGTTGAAAAACATCATCAAGAAAATTTGAATTGTCAAGCTATCTGAATCACAGATTGCTTGATATTTGTATTCGAACACAAATTTTCTTGCAAAAAAACAGAAGAAGAATACAAACGTAAACACTGAAAAAGAAGACTCTATCCAGCCGTCCCGTCCCAGCTTATAATGAACAACAAAAATGAAACGGAAACAACATATATGTAAATATTTCATACGACCTTCTCAAAAACCACATGTAAACAATGTTGACAGCCCCTCTGGCGGCGGCTTCAGGAAACTGCATACTAGGGTGAAATAATGTTATATGGGAAAATTGAAAATGATGAAAATCCAATCAGCAACACATTATTTTTTGTTTGGTCTCTTTTAGGGTCCCAAACAGGGTTGCCAGGTTGCCAGAAAAATCTGAGAATGCCAGATTTGTCAAGTGTCAACCAGAATAAAGATTCACCCTTCTCTGTGCCAGATATTGACAGATTTAGCCAGATTTTTCACTTAATGCCCATTTTGAAATTTTTTTTGATTAAAATGAGCGAATTTAATTGAAAATCATAAAATTTAGAATGAGTTTTTCTTAAAGTAAATATAAATTCAAGATTGTTTGGGCTATAAAATCAGTTAAATAATATGAATTCTCCATACTTTTGAATTAATTAATATCCTCCCTCATCTTCATCATTCAGAATTGTTAGATTTTCGTCTGCCAGATTTTTCCAGATTTTTAATCGATACTTTGCCAAATTTTTCAAATTTTGACCTGGTAACCCTGGTCCCAAACAACCTCCTAAAATTTGGTAGCGATTGGTTAAGGCCACGATGGCGCAAAGCGAATGAAATTTGTACATATGGGGAAACTTTCACATTTTTGACTAAAAAAAAACATATTTTTAATATTTTTTGAAACTAATACATGTCCTGAACAACGCTCTTGAAGAAAGTATGGTGCGTAATAAAAAAGATACAGAGATTACTAAAAAAGTGTATTGAAAAAATCAGTGAAACTCATATTGCTACCAACAATGCCAAAGGAACCATGAAGTACAAAACAAACATGATTGTTCTTCTATTTTAAAAAACCTTACGTAAAATCGTTATGAAGAAATGTTCAGAAGTCATTATTAAATTAAGTTGCATCCCAATTCTTCAAATATATCACAGTTTCCGAAAGTTTCTGCTTGACTTGGCAGTGTCGGCAACATGTATGAATTTTACCGAGTATGTCGAAATGTCCCTCTTGAACGCTCTGTAACTTTTGTTAGAAGCAATTTAGCACCATACTGTCTTCGGGAGAGTTGTTCGGGACATCCAGGGCTATAATTCTACGGTGTGAGTACAAAACAAATTTTAATCGCTTTGCGCCAATGCTAGACATAACTAATCGTTCCCAAATTTTGGGAGGTTGTTTGGGACCCTAAATGGGACTAAAAAAATATGTTTTGCTGAAGAAATTAATGTTCGATTCCACCCTACTCTACACACTTTTTAGATCAGATAATCCTCGTTTAACAAGTTTCCAAATATTGACTGTTGCATGATGCTCTAAATTCAATCAATGCTTAAGGTAATATATGATGTCCTTTACTTTTGGGGCAATGACTGCCAATTATGGTTCTGAATTCAGGGTCCAAAAATAGTAAATTGAAATGAAAAAATAATCGCTATATGTAATATGCTTCTTCAAACAACACAAGAAACCTTTTTTTTATTGAAACATTCTGAATCAAGATTTGAATATTTTTTCCAAAACAAACAATGGCCGATTGGGGATGATGCCTTCCAGAGCCTTAAAAAATCATCACCAGGCACATTGTAACCTTTCAAGCAACATAATTATCATATGTCATGAGAATTTAACTTACGTTGGCTGCAATCAAAAGTGAGATAATGTTTCCAAAACCAAAAACAAAAAAAAATCTTAAAACATCGATCGCTGCAACGGTTGCAAATTCCTGCACAATTTGACCGCCCGGTTTTTGCCCGTCTGGACCCCTTTGACGAGCTGCTGCTGCTGCCAAGATTTGTGACCGTCGATAAGTCTAGCTCGGGGGCCGATTTTTCGCGTGAAATTTTGACACCGTTGCCGAAATCATGTCGGAATTCGATCATTTTTCGCGCGAGGCACACACATTCTGGACCAGTTTCGAGTCGGAGTCGCGATCGCGCCGCACCGATAATTGCTTCTGAAGGCGGGCCAATTGGTGGTGACCCATCCGTGGACCATCGTGTCATTCTTCTCTGAACCCGGTCTGTCTCCAAGAGGGGCCGAGGTTTGTGGCGGCGCGAAGAAATGTGCCCAGGAATGTTTCGGACGTGTCGCGGTCGGTTGAAGAACGTGACACTTTTGTCACCTCCGTGCTTGGGGGGGCAGGTCGGCGGTCCCCGGTCCGGTGGTCAGGAGGAGGCCGCGGAATATTTCTAGACATTTCGCGTTTGCACCTCGGTAAGTGGCCTTTCATGATGAGATATTTGTCGCGGACGGACGGACGGACGGTCGACTTGCCAGGGCTATTTTCAAAACTTCTCCGAGTTGGTCTTGTTTTGAAACCCGATACTCATCTGTCTGCTGGATTTTCGGTTTTTACTTCGATGTCACACAGACGGAAAGTGCCATGTCGCTTGCTGTCCTGTGGAATGGCCGATGATGGGTGGATTTTTGAAGATGTATCGAGAATTAAACGCTGGTTGGCGAAAAACAAGCGCCACTTTGCTGTCACTATTATTTTTGCGGCTTGTTATTTTGGAAAATCGTTTACGTACTTGGAACAGTGTCAACTTGGTTTTCAAATATCGGGATAATTTATATGGATTTACAAATTGAAATGTTTATGTGGACACCGAAATGTACTGGTTAGATATTGCTCCTAATTTTCAAAGAAATAGCTCAGATTATTTTTACATGATTCATTGCAATTACGAAATACCTCCAGAAGTTACATCCACGAGCCGTGGAAGATGAGTGGGTGCTATCTTTCCTCGCTTCGCAACTTCTCAAAGGCCCCTATAATGCTAATCAATATCGGCGCCGGCCACGACCAGTGGTAGGGTCACGGGGAAGTGGATGGGAATGTTAGTCCGATACTTGAGTGATAGAGACCGCCCAATCGACTGCATCTCCGACAAAGTATCACATGAGTTTTGAGGGGGTTAGTAGATGGGTACGAGGTCAGGATTCACGAGTGACAGTGATGTGACCATGAGCATTTTGTTTATCGGTTGAACATTTTAAATCTTAGGCAACCAGCCACGGAAAGATAAATAATTGATTAATTAACAATTTTTTTATCGAACGCGTGCCAACCGAGCAGTAGTAGGCTGGACTTATCAAGATATTTTAACTGTGTTTACAATTTAGATAACGCGAGAAAATTTCAAAAATAGTAAATAAAAGACCCTTTACTCTTTATAAAATCAATAGTTTGATGAATCAATAAAAATCAAACCATCCACATTAACGACCCCCGGGTCTTTTGTGGTCTCTATTGCAAGTTTCTGCTCGAACCTAGGAGTCCGAAGGCTTGAATGGGGAGAGCACCCAAACCTCTTTTTACTCCAGGGAACCTTCCACCCCAGTGTTTGAACTGACGACCTTTGGATTGCGAGTCCAACCGCCGCCAGCGATTCCACCGGAGTAGGCTTGGTTTGGTGTGTTGTTTGTACTTATGGCATGGAGACAACTCCAACACCTGGAATGACTTAACGGACTAACAACCAAGGCCGGGACCGACATTTTACTTCCTCATCCGATGGAAGGTTGCAGCAGATGGGAATCGAACCCAGAATCATCCACTTACAAAGCGGACAGCGTAACCATTCGGCCATGCACGACGAAACGAAAAAAAAAACATAACTTAAACGAACTAAAACGGCCGCGTGCCTTCCAATGAACGATGATAAAAGAAGGACTTATGAAAAATAAAATACCAAATAAAAGGCTCCGAAAAACACATTGCAGAGCAACCGCGAGGTCCCGCTACTCACAATCGAATCAAAAAATTCAAAAAACGCGCGCTAATGGTCCCTAAATGTCAGCGTGTTTTTCGATAAACGATTCTTTAGAAATGAGTTTTTCACCATGAAAATTTAACACATTATTTAAGTAATAATTGCACAATTTACCCGACGCCGTACCTTCTGATCAATGGTGATATAAGAAAAGCTTTTAAAATCACAAAACAACTAATGTCAGAAAAAAAACACAAAAAACAATCACTAAAAAAACACGAATAGTCCTGCAAGACGTGCGCCCTGCCCCACCATCCAAATTCGACTCATTGCAATTACGAAATCTACTATGTACAAAAAGATTATGGAACATCGGAAAAAGTTGTCCTGAACTATTTTCTTTTCACGCGAATCTATGTCCCAACGGGAAAAACTTGTTTTTAACAATGAAACCTAAAAGCCGTGATTTTATTGTATGGACAATTGTTCACGAAGGGGGGGCTTGAGATTTTCAAAAAAGTGTCCACGTGGTTTATGGATTGTCCCATGACCCTCTCCGATATTGATAAAACGTTGTAGAAATGTTACCCTATGCTTATATAAGTCTTTTTTTGTGTACATGAAGCCTGGAGATTGTCATTTGTGAAGAGGATAAAAGTTATTTTAATATTTTTCTATTTAGTAATTTGAATATTGCTGTATCTCCAAGCCGTTGTATCGTATCAAAAAGGTGAGCCTACGTTCATTTTTTTTTTTGTGAAAATAGTCCAAGATGTTGCAAAAAGCCTCACGAATAATGCAGGATGAAGCAACTTTCACAAAAAGAAAACCAACAATCATTTACTAAAACTGTTTTTTCCAAAAATTGATTTTAAAGACAGATTTTGGCCATTTTCTGCGAGATTACATTTATATATTAATAAAGTCCTCCCTATAGCATCGTAGCTCAGGAGGCACCTTTGTACCTTTGTTGAACTGCAGGCTTCTTGGGAAGGCGCTGTTATTAACGAATAAAGTAGGGATCTTCAGGGGTTATACAGTTAACAGATGATTGGCTTAACTTCAGCTGATCTTGGTATCTTGGCAGCTCAACCGTGCTCATTATCATGCTCACAATTTTGCAAGCAGATGGAGTCGCTGGTAGGCGGTTGGACTCACAATCCAAAGGCCGTTAGTTCAAGTCCCGGGGTGGATGGAAGCTTAGGTGTAAAAAGAGGTTTGCAATTGCCTTAACAATCAAGCCTTCGGACACCTAGTTTCGAGTAGGAATCTCGCAATCGAGAACGCCAAGGCAATGCTGTAGAGCAAACCATTTTTTATTGTGTTTTCTCAGAGTCGTCTTGTTGGCTCTCATTCAACTGACGATATCTCGGAAACTATTGGTTCGATTTTCACTGTTGAAAAAAATTTCATTAAAAACATATTATCAAAATTTTTAAATTCAGGCATAAACTTTTAAAAAAGCTCAAAATCTGTGTTTTTCTTCAAGAAAAAATATTAGAAATCCAAATTGCATTTGGTTCTGCAAACCATCTAGCTCTCATGAATTGGGAAAATGTTTTAGTTAATTTTGAACATCCAACATTCCCACAAAGATTTCCCTCAAGGACACGCACATCGTTTTGCCGCGTGCAACCAAATGCAAACTCCCATCATCAAAACTCGAAGCTTCTTTGCAAAACAGTCCGATTCCGCTTGCGGGTGTCACGATGATTTATTCTCGAGTTTAAGCTGGCCATTCCGAACCCGCAGTCGCGGGACAATATTGTTGTTGGTTCTGGACGCTTAGCTGCGTGCTTATTACCTCCCTCCCCACAATCTTGTCGATGGCATGCAATATCGTTGATGACGACCGCCGTCGGTGCACCGCAGGACGATTTCCCAGAGTCCGATCTGCGCCAAGGAGCTAATCTCCGAGACTGGTCGAGGTCTCTGGGCTCCAGGGTCGGCCCGACGTGGCTCGGGCTGTCTGTCTGCAGCAGGTTCCCACACCATTTGTGCAATTTTAATAATAGCCCGGCTGGTCAAAAGCCAAACGAATCAACGAGAGTCCCACCGCCGCAGCGGACGATTCTTAGAGGGGCACCCACAGGACACAGATTGCGTGAAGACAGTAGGGATGGGCTTTGACGAGTTGTCTTTGCTATTTGTAATAAAACTCATTTTAATTAGAAGAAATTAAAAACTCAACTGTGTTTAGACGTCTCAAAACAAAAAATTGTGAGCATCCCTACTAACGAGGATGCAGCATTTTGGGGAAGACTCACAGCCCGACAGACAGCAAACGCAACGGTGCCTTAAAAGAGCAGGCGACGAGGCGCGATGGATTTTCAAAGACCCACCCCGATACACTTATGAAAACACATCAAAACGATTGATGATTGAGATGATTGCCTGATGGCGGTGTATGGCGGAGGGCTCTGGGAGAGTCTGGGATCTTCAGCAGAATCACGGGTCAAGTTGATTGCTCATTATGTACGGACGATTTTATTAGCCCCGAAAGGAATACACGATTTGCACTTTTTTTACTCTTCACATGCTTGCACCAGGTGAGCAGATTTTGTGGGAAACTGCAAAGGATTGGTAAATTTAACAAAAAAATAAAGTTGATGAAATGCGAATTCCATTCTAAATCTTTGAAAAAAAAACTTAAAATTGTTGAATGAACTGAAGTGTAATGTCTACCCTAAAATTGTGTGATTCTTTTATCTTTGATGTAAATTTTCTGTAATTAGTTTTTCAAATGTAATTTTTTTTAATTATTTAAGTCAGATCAACATAATTTTAGTTTAAATCACAGTTCATTTTAAATCACATCTTCAAGTCAAAATCGAAATTCTTAGGACGGTCATGAAATGAGTAGGTGATTGATTAAGTGAGTGAGTTAGTGAGTGATCTAGTGAGTGGGTTAGGGAGTAAGTTATAGAGTGAGTTAGTGCGTGAGTTAATGAGTGAGTTTGTGAGTGAGTGAGTAAGTTAGTGAGCAAGTGAGTTACTGAGTGGGTGAGTGAATGAGTTAGTGAGTAAGTTAGTGAGTGAGTTAGTGAGTGAGTTAGTGAGTGAGTTAGTGAGTGAGTTAGTGAGTGAGGTAGTAAGTAAGTTTATGAGTTAGTGGGTTAATGAGTGAGTTTGTGAGTGAGTGTGTGACTATCTTTTATTCAATTTTATACGCATTACATTTAAACAACTTTTTTGTTTTATTTTGAAAAAAAATGAATGTTTTTGGCATTCTTGTAATGGTTTTTACAAAATGAAAAATAAATGGGGATGTCCAAGTGTGTGTTTTTTTTTTTGTCAAAACTAAAAGTTTTCCAAAAACATAATTTATCATAATTGCATTCATCCAAGTTACGAGTTGTCCCAGCGTTGCATCACGTGAATCCATTCACCGCATCATCACACACATGAATGAAATCAGCAGATGTCACTGCACTCGGAGATCCATCATCAACCAAACCCCGGCGATGCCACACAAAATTCCACACAGTCGGACGCAACACGTGCAACCAATCTTCCGGCGTTGAAAATGGTACAAACGCGCTCGTTAATATGTGCCTCAACCCTCTCCAAGATGAGAAAACTATAAATATAAACCCCTCTCATCGAGAAGAAGTCACCAGCTGGCGCCAACGCCAAGTTTTGCCTGGTCTCTGCCCACGCGGATAAGTTTATGCGGATGCTCAACCCTGTCGTGACTTTAACGTGCGAGCCCTTTAACCGTTTTTTGAGGAATAGTTCACAGCTTCACAGATATTTTTAGGGGAGGGTGACTATTAGGATGTAACAAAAATGACTTTTTGGTAAGCATTCAGGGGTTTGTTCCGGTGGGCATACTGAGCCTAAATCCCAAATATGAGCTTGATTGGACGTAACAGGAGCTGGCGCTCCGCCCTTCAATTTTAAATGGGATTTAACCCGTAAAAAAGATTTTTTCAAAAATGTCACTTTTTGAGGCATTTTGGCCACCAATGCGTTTACCAAAAACATCACTGGCGTGTAGGCCAGATCCTTGCGCATCTTTTGGTATATATAACATTGAAGTTTGGAGCATCCTGGAGCTCGGTACAGACCTTCAATGTTTGGCATTTTTTCGAAAAATCGGTCCCAATTCCGATTGGTGAATCTCCCCTAAAGTTCAAGCATCATTATCGTCAACGCCAAATCATCAACAGTGACTAAGTGGTCCATTTGAATGCAGACAACACAGTTATGAGCTGAAACCTGATCAGTTACCTTACCGATAGCGTCAAATTCCAAATTCGAAACGCAGAAACCATTGTTCAGATGTCCCACAATAGTATCATACCCGAAACGCCCTCAAAACCCACATGGCCGTCCCCAGACGAATCCTCTCCCACACCCACCCAGTTCGGTCATCTCAATGGGGAGGACCTGATGGGTTGAGCAGAATTTCCGACGAATTTCGACCCCTTTGATTGTGTACAAATACTTTGGTCACTGGGAAAGAGTCGAAGCGCGCACATTCCTCGGCATGTCGATAATTTATTTTGTTTGTTTACACTACTGGTTTTGGGGCAAACAGTTTCGAGCGCTTGAAAGTGGATGGGTTTTGTTTTGCGCGAGCGTAAATGGGTTCGAGCAGAAGTTCAAAGAACTTCCTGCTTGTTGAAGAATATTTGGGGGAGATGAATGAGTTGTGGGTTATTGTTGCGCAGAAGTGACTTAAATCAGTGTTAAAATGGTTGAAACTTGTGCAAGCAAACTTTTAGGAATTTTTTCCTACTTCTTTTAAACTTTTGGTGTAAATAAAAAAAATCATTCTTTTATCTCAAGGGACTTTAAAAAAACATTAGGGTAATTCTCCGCCAACTCACACAGCAGTTGCCCCGACCCCTCTTCGATTTGCGTGAAACATTGTTCTAAGGGTAACTTTTGTCCCTGATCACGAATCCGAGGTCCGTTTTTTGATATCTCGTGACGGAGGGGCGGTACGACCCCTTCCATTTTTGAACATGCGAAAAAAGAGGTGTTTTTCAATAATTTTCAGCCTGAAACGGCGATGAGATAGAAATTTGCTGTCAAAGGGACTTTTATGTAAAATTAGACGCCCGATTGGATGGCGTACTCAGAATTCCGAAAAAACGTATTTTTCATCGAAAAAAACACTAAAAAAGTTTTAAAAATTCTCCCATTTTCCGTTACTCGACTGTAAAAAATTTTGGAACATGTAATTTTATGGGAAATTTAATGTACTTTTCGAATCTACATCTACCCGGAAGGGTCATTTTTTCATTTAGAACAAAATTTTTCATTTTAAAATTTCGTGTTTTTTTCTAACTTTGCAGAATTATTTTTTAGAGTGTTACAATGTTCTACAAAGTTGTAGAGCAGACAATTACAAAAAATTTGATGCATAGACATAAGGGGTTTGCTCATAAACATCACGAGTTATCGCGATTTTACGAAAAAAAGTTTTGAAAAAGTTGGTCGTCATCGATCATGGCCGTTCATGGTCACCCGCGACAGACACGGACGACGAAACAAAAAGAAACGCAAAAAGTAACTTTTTCAAAACTTTTTTTCGTAAAATCGCGATAACTCGTGATGTTTATAAGCAAACCCCTTATGTCTATATATCAAATTTTTTGTAATTGTCTGCTCTACAACTTTGTAGAACATTGTTACACTCTAAAAAATAACCCTGCAAAGTTAGAAAAAACACGAAATTTTAAAATGAAAAATTTT
This sequence comes from Culex pipiens pallens, assembly GCF_016801865.2. Lineage (NCBI taxonomy): Eukaryota > Metazoa > Arthropoda > Insecta > Diptera > Culicidae > Culex > Culex pipiens. Next base: position 110,538,216 of record NC_068938.1, read on the forward strand.
GTTCTAAATGAAAAAATGACCCTTCTGGGTCAATAAAGATTCGAAAAGTACATTAAATTTCCCATAAAATTACATGTTCCAAAATTTGTTACAGTCGAGTAACGGAAAATGGGAGAATTTTTAAAACTTTTTTAGTGTTTTTTTCGATGAAAAATACGTTTTTTCGGAATTCTGAGTACGCCATCAAATTGGGCGTCTAATTTTACATAAAAGTCCCTTTGACACCAAATTTCAATCTCATCACCGTTTCAGGCTGCAAATTATTGAAAAAACACCTCTTTTTTCGCATGTTCAAAAATTGAAGGGGTCGTACCGCCCCTCCGTCACGAGATATCAAAAAACGGACCTCAGATTCGTGATCAGGGACAAAAGTTACCCCTTAGGACAAAGTTTCACACAAATCGAAGAGGGGTCGGGGCAACTTTTCCCGATTTCGTGTGAGTTGGTAGAGAATTACCCATTAAGGAATAATCTATTCGTAAATCAAATTAAATAATTTTCTTTTCTAATTGTAAGTGATAAAACGTTTTAAATTTTGCTGAAATTGATTCTTGAGGCAATTTAAAAATTTCTTTTTGCAATTCCGTCGTGAAACTACTTACTTTTCTTGTCATTCTTGAACGACGAAATAGCCTACTTTTCTGAACGAAAAATAAAAGAATCGAATAGCAACACTTTTCAAAATAAATGCTGAAAAGTTCTGCTTTTCAGCACTGAAATGGGTGCTGAAGAGTTGAACTTTTCAGCACTTGTTTCGAAAGGTAACACTTTTCAACATTTTTTTGATTTAAACGATTTATTGACAAAATACATGAAAATTTGACTTAAAATTTCACTCAATGGGTGTTTTTCGGAATTGCAAAAAATGTGGTATGGAACTCGTTGCAAAACTTGATTTTTTCAGCACTCTTCGTATTTATCCAACTCGGTGAACCTCGTTAGATAAATGTACGACTTGTGCTGAAAAAATCATCTTTTTGCAACTTGTTGCATAAACTACTATAACGATATTGAACTATGTATAACATGGTTTCTTAGGTAACTTTTGAATAGTAAAATCATCAGGGGAGACGTTGGGTTGGGGGGTGTGAATGGATCCTACAAATAAAGTTAAAATTTGTATGACTCAATGTCACCCCTGATGACGGTACGTAAACTTGGGCGTTTTCGAGCAGAACCCCTTAGTTATCTTTGGTTTATTAATTTATTTTGAGTTATTTGATAAAATGATTGCAATTCCTTCAAAAAGTAAAGAATAAAATCCACAAGATGCTCCTGCCAATACCTCTTCAACCAGGTGACCAACACAGCTTTTTTTTTGCTTTCTCCTGCTTGTTCCGTTCCGTCCATCCGTAGAATTTCTTTCTTATCTCAACCACCGATCTCATGCTAAATGGAGAAAAAAGTCAACCAACTGTTATTGAGTTTGAATTGAAAAAATAGTTTCCCTTCCAATCGCCTCCTTAACTTTGTAACCTACTTATTAGGACCTTCTCTCGAGAGTGGATGGGAAGGACGAAAGCCCAATACAAGGAAGAAGTGCATCCTGTCCGAGCGAGAAGAAAAGGTGAAACTTTGAGTCTGGCCAAAAAAACAGCAGCAGGTACCATGGGAAGGATCAACCGCGCAGCAAGGTGCTCTCCTTAAGGGACACACCACCGGTTGAAAGGAAAAGCAAACGCCCCGTAATCATCTTGTGTCCATGAGGACCTGCCTGGTGCTCCTTCGACCTTCGGAAAACTCCCCGGGGCCAGACGGTTGCTAAATTGTTTCGGCGCCGAATTATTGCCTTTCTTCAGGGGGTTCAGGTGGATTTTTGCTTCAAACAACCAACAGCAAAAAATCACATTCTAATAAATACGAAAAAGGTGCTCTTCGGCCAAACCGGTACATTAGGAAATTACAAACTAGTCACTTTTTTTTCATCTTTCCTTGAGGAACCCGTCCCAGCTTTTTAGCCGCGGCATCCGGTCCTATGCAAAAATGGCCAAAGCCAACAGGCTTTGGCATTCTTCTTGGCCCAGGAAGAAATATGCCCCAAGCTGCAAGTGTCTTGTCCCTTCCTTTTTTATCGGCCAAAATCGAAAGAATGTTGTTTAGAGACCTCTGAAAGCCATTCAGGAAGTTTAGATCGCAATCGATTGTACAGTCAGTTACACAAAAACTCCTTTTACAACCCCTATTTTGAAAATGCAATACGTTTTAACTATCTTATTAGTTTAACATAATCAAACTAGTGGTTGAATTTTCAAATTTAATGATAAAATACCCTATTCATAATTTGACGATATATTACAGCTTCTACGTTCTACAAAGAATTTTCAACTGAAATAATGTAATAAAAACCAAAATGAAACTTTGGCATTCACCTGAGTGTAATTTCTAAACAGCAACTTTTTAGCCCGACTAAATGACGAAGGACGTAGGGCATTAATTTTGTGTTCGATGGCTTGAAATATGTTGTCCAAAAATTGGATGACTTTGATGAAATAAGCACACAGAAAAGAAAAACCCTGTTCAACATGCCATTAGGCTACTGCAAGTTTGGCAGCCCTAAATTGAGGATGGAAAATTGCGCGCTATTTTTTCAGCGCTAGCAGCAGTTTCTTGTGCGGCGGGCGTCTGGTTTAGCTTGCCGTAGGCGGAATTTTAATGTTCTCGAGAAGGTACAGTCTTCAGTTAAAAACGCAGCTTTTGGATTTTACCGTTGTGGGTGCAGTTAGTTTGGGCAACACGTTATAACGGGAGCTGATTGGGAATTGTTTTTTAAGGTTGGAAATTTAATAAGCCTAAGCATCACAACTTAGAACATGTTAAAAAAATGAAGGTTTGCGCGTGAGAACGAGTTGAGAGCGAACCTTTTTAGAATTTAACAATTTAAAAAAGGAAAATGAACGTGATAAAATTAACCCTCTACAATCATTAAAAAGAATTGGAAAGAAGAACTCTTAAAATTTTAGAAAATTTATGGATTGGAAGTTTTACTTGTTTTAAGTGACTTTGTCAATGTTTTTTTTACTTACATTTCCTACATTTTAAGTAAAAAGAAGTATACAATAATTTGTCTAGTGTCTCAGACTATGCCTCTACGCATTTTTTTTACAATTTAAATAATAATGGTGCCATTTTATAGCAGAAAATGTGAAAACAAAAATAAAAAAGTTACTGTAAAAACATGAAAAAATAGATAGGCATATTAAAATACTAAAAATGAAACAAGAAAAACATAACACAATTGAAGTAAAGTTTTTCGTAGAACAAAAGTTGCTCAAAATGACTTCCTGAACACAGGAAAAATAAAAATCCTCGAAAAAAAATTGGGCGGTAGAGGGTCGAAAAAAAAATGGGCTGTACCGGGTTAAAAGAATTTCTAAACACTGGCAATGTGTTCACCGAATCACCGAACTGCCATCAAATTCCAAAATGGCTAATGAACTCAAAATATGACATTATTGATAAAATGTCTTTTGTACGAGTTAAACCTTATTTAAAATTCATATTACTTTGAGAAGCTGCTGTTACGTTAAATCACGAAAAGTCCCAAGCGTACTGCGCCTCAATATTTACCAAAGAAACCCAAAGAAATCAAACAATCTGAATCAATTACCTATCTAGTTTTTTATTGTTTGTGTACTGTAATTTTTAAACAGCACCTGATCCACCTAGATATGCGGTTGATGCCTTCCTAATTATTTGCCAAAAATGGATCACACAAAACATCCGGAAATAAGTTTAATCAGTTTCTGATATGGAACCAACATAGTCAAATCAAGATTCAGCCTCAAAAAGTACATCAATATCACTTAAGTCGTCGCAAAAAATATAATTTT